>NW_016107336.1:3223420-3233922 GCF_001604975.1 Cebus imitator
GATTCTGGGACAACTGGATATACACATGTAAAAAAAAAGAAGTTGGACCCCTGTCTCACACTGTATACAAATTCAGAAGAGAGAAAAGACGAAACCTTTTAATTCTAAGAGCTAAACCTGTAGAACTCTTAGAAGAAAACACGGGTATAAATTTTCATGACCTGGGATTTGACAATGGTTTCTTGGATATGACACCAAAAGCATGAGCAACTAGAGAAAAAACAGATGAGCTGTGCACAAGTCAGCTAAAAATCTTTGTCCTTCCAGAGACGCCATCAAGAAAATGAAGAGACAAGCCTACAATGAATGAGAGAAAAAATGTGCTAAAAGCATCACTGATAAAGGACTTGTGTCTTGAATATATAATGAACTATTACTGCTCAATACCAAAAAACCAAATAACTAAGAAAAATGGGCAAAAATCTGAATAGATGTTTCTCTAAGGAGGGTAAATGCAAATCCAATAACTGCATGAAACATGCTCCACATCATTAGTTATCAGGGAATACAAATCAAAACCACAATTAAATACCATCTCATACCCATTAGAATGGGTAAAATTTTTACAAACCAGAAAATAACAAGTATTGGCAAGGAAGTGGAAAAATTAGAACTCTCATACACTGCTTGTTGGAATACATAATGGTGCAGCTCCATGGAATACTATATAGCCATAAAAAAGAATAAAATCATGTCCTTTGCAGCAACATGGATGTAGTTGGAGGCTATTATCCTAAGTAAATTAAACACAGAAACAGGAAACCAAATACTGCATGTTCTCACTTATAAGTGGGAGCTGATAAGTAAGAAACATTAGGGCTACAGGGACATAAAGATGGGAACAGTAGGCACTGGGGACTCCAAAGTGGTGAATAGGGATGGGAGGCAAGGGTTGAAAAGCTACCTGTTGGGTACTATGTTTAGTATTTGGGTGATGGATTCAGTAGAAACCCAAATTAGCATCATGCAATGTATACAAGTAACAAATCTGCACATGTACTCCCTGAATCTAAAATAAAAATAATTTTTTAAAGTAAAGTGATGCAGCTGCCTTGGAAAGCAGTCTGGCAGTTACACAAAAGGTTAAACACAAAGTTATTGTATGAGCCAGCAAACCTACTCAGGTGTATACCGAACAGAAATGGAAATATATGTTCACACATAAACTTGTCCACCATTGTTCACAGAATATTGTTCATAATAGCTAAAAGGTAGAAACAGCCCAAATGTCCATCAATGGACAAATGAATAAACACATTATGGCATTTCCATATAATGGTATACTTTTTGGAAGTAAAAAGAAATGAAGCACTGATACATATTATAGTATGGATGAACTTTGAAAAGAGTATGCTAAGTGAAGGAAACCAGTTGCTAAAGACAACATATTGTATTATTCCATTTATAAGAAATGTCTAAAATAGGCAAATCTGTAGAAACAGAGAGTAGATCATTGGTTGCCTAAGGCTGAAAGGAATCAGGGGAGGCCTTGAGGGGTGATGGCTAAGAAGTGAGGAGCATCGATGGTTTCTTTTTTGGGTTATAACAATGTCTTAAAATTGGTTGTGATGACGGCCGCACAACTCCGTGAATAAACTAAAAGCCATTGACTTGTACATTCTAAATTGGTGAATTGTATAGTACGTGAATATGTCTCCATAAAGCTGTTGGGAGACAAAAATAAATAAATAAAATCCAGAGACATTGTCCTATGAGTAAATACTAACAGAGTCACTAGGCTGGGCTCTGGGTTTGCCTTCAACGCTTTCGTGGTGTTTTTCTTTATCTTCTAGCTCTGGAAAAGGCCTGTAGTTCTAGCTACTGAGGAGCTGGTGGAAGGATCACTTGAGCCTGGGAAGTCAAGGCTGGAGTGAGCTGTGATCGCACCACTGCACTCCAGCCTGGGTGACAGAGTGAGACCCTGTCTCGGGGGAAAAAGAAAGTGCTTGTTTCACAGCACATATACTAACATCAGAATGATACAGAGAAGATTAGCATGGCCCCTGGGCAAGGATGACACAACAATTCTAAAAAAAATAAAAAGCCTGAGCGAAGTAACTTGATCAGGATGCCACCTTCACAGTGGTGGAAACAGAACTGGAAACCAGGGCTTTGCCTCCCAGGCAGCTGCCCCTTCCATGAGTTCCACGTGCCATGTGCATGCTATGTTTTTACTGGGGTCAATGGCAACTGTCTTATTTGGATATTCGGATTTTCCTCTATGCCCTGAAAAACCTGGTTTGTAGACAGACAAGGCTCATTTTTTGCTTCTAAAAGCTTAAGTTGACATTTGATGTTATTTTGTTTTGTTCTTCTGGCCCAGCCTAACAAGCATTCACATAGTAGACAACACATGCTTACTGGACCTTACTTCCTGTCTGGTGACCCGGCTCCCTAGAGACTTGAATCTCAAATAAATGTTTCTGTCAGGAGGCTGAGCTCCCAGCTGTGCAAATTGGTCACAGATGTAATTGCATTTGCCCTCTGCCCTGGAAGGAAACATGCCTGTGGTCGGGGGTTTAGATGTCTCAGAATGAAAGACATTACTCCTGACTCTGGGTAATAGCCGTGACACTCAAAATAAGCTGCCACAGAGTCATGCCATAATGTTGCCAGTTGTACCGGACTGTAACCCAGAATCCAGACCTGGACAGCCAGTTACCACACTGTGGCCATGTCCTTGGCCAATCAGACATAGTCAAAGACCTGGTTTTTCCACTGGCTCCTCCATACTTTCAAACGTAACTCCATTTCCTCTTCACCCCTCCTTAATGCCCACAGGATCTCTGCAAAGAGCTCCAAGTTACCTGAGTGGCAGACAATGGCATCCCCAGGACATCTATACTGCAATTGCCAGAATGGAATTAAAATAAACATTGTAACAAGTTGCTGAGCCCCGCCCAGAGCCTCAGGGGCCTAACGCAGGATTGATTTAACCAAACATTTCAGTAATGCCCAATAAGGAAATTAAACCTTAGAGACCTCAGCAGGAGGCAAGGAGGCTGTGTTAGACCTTTTCTTTGAACATTTAAAGCCTGGACAGGGCAAGGCTATCTAGGACAGAGAGTCATGGCAAGTCTGTACTTTGCCAGCATGCAAAGCGAGAGAAACATTGTCTGGCAATCCTGAAGATATGGCAAACAATCTTACATGATGACAATATCCCCAGCTAGCTTTGTGGAGCTAGCTTTATAGAATCTAGACAACTGAGCCTTTTTTTCAGGAGCTGCTGGGTGGTAAACCTTCAGGGGAACAAAGATTGGTTGAACGAACTTTAGAAGAAAGTTCATGGAACATTCCTATTTCTGAAGGTTTTTTTTTCATGAGAGAACTGGCCAACAAGGGTGTGCTCCAAGCACTGGAACAGAATTGGACTTTCTTGTGCCACCAACCATGACGAAGAGGGCAGGCCCTGGCGTCAGGCTGCCTGGCTTTGAGTGCATCTTCTCCACCTATTAACTTTGTGCCTTAGCCTTCTCGGGCCTTCAATTCCTTCATTCTTAAAATGGGAATAATAAAATCCATTCTTCACAGAGTTGCTGGGAGACTATATAAAATAATCCATACAAAATGCTTCAAAGAAGGCCTGACATGTAGGACAGAGAGAAAAAGAGGAAGAAGGAGAGAGGGAGAGAACAAGAAAACTTTTGAGGGGTGCTTCAGCTTTCCAGAAAAATAGCACCAATAGGATATGTGGTATAGAACGAATATGGCTATGGAATTGGATCACAGCATTATGGAGCCAGAGAATTCCCACAATATGTGGTCCGCAAGCTGGGGACCCAGGAAAGCTGATGGTCTGATTCAATCTGAGTCCAAAAACCTGAGAACAGCAGGAAGACGGCTGGTGTAGACCCTAGAGTCCAAAGATCTGAGGACCAGAAACTCCAGTGTCCAAGGGCAGGAGAGGATGGATGTCCCTGCTCGAGAAGAAAGAAGGAATCCACCCTAACTCCTCCTTTTTGTTTTATCCAGGTCTTCAAAGGAGTGGGTGGTGCTGTCCACATTGGTGAGGGCAGAACTTCTTTATTCGGTCCACTGCTTCAAATGCTAATCTCTTCCAGAAACACCCCCACAGACACAACCAGAAATAATGTTCTACCAGCTGTCTGAGCACCCAGCCAAGCCGATACATAAAATTAACCACCACTTGCTTAGTATGTTCCAGACCCTTTGATTGTCACCTTTATGTACTTATTTTAATTTAATCCTCACCATGACACTCAGTGACAGATGTGTTTATTATCTCTATATTATAAAAGAAGGAACTAGATTTAGCAAGATAATATTAATTGAACAACATCACACTGGCAGCATATGTCAGCATTTAAGATTCAAACTGCCATCTTTGCAACTCTGGAACCCTAATTCTACCATATACTGTCTATGCCCTCAGTTTCCAACGTGGGGTACACCTTCCCCTCGAGGAAGAGAGAAATTTGCCCTGATTAACATCAGTTACCAGGTCCTCAATGTCCATGAGTCCCCTAAGGACATGCCTGAGGTCAAGGCTTCCCTTTTCACCAAGAAAAGCCTTCCTTCTCCCACATTCCAAATCCTATCAAAGTGCATCGTGCTGGGTATAAAAACTTCTCAGCATGACCAGATGACACTGTGTGTTGTCCAAGCTGGAGCTCAGTGGCTATTCACAGGTGTGAGCACACGTCAGCCTGATCTGCCCACCTTAGCTTCCCAAGTAGCTGGAACTACAGATGAATGCCACAGTATCCAGCTGCTAATTTTACTCTTTTTTTTTTTTTTTTTTTTTGAGACGGAGTCTTGTTCTGTTGCCCAGGCTGAAGGGCAGTGGTACCATTTCAGCTCACCGCAACTTCCACCTCTTAAACTCAAGAGATTCTGCTGCCCCAGCCTCCTGAATAGCTGGGACTAGAGGCCAACATCATCACCAAGCCTGCTTACTTTTCCTTATTTTTTTATAGAGATGAGGTGTCATTATATTGATCAGGCTGGTCTCAAACTCCTGGACTCAAGCAATTCTCCTACCTTGGACTCTCTAATTTTACTTTTCTAACTAAATGTAAACACGAATAAAACTAGCTCTTTAATAGTTAGATGAGAATTGATGTACTTTAAAAACTTTAAAAAAGTTTTGATTATAGTAAGAACATACGAGACCTATCCTCTTAGCAAATTTTTAAGTGTGCAATATTATTGTCGACAATAATTGCTATACAGCGATCTTTAGAACGTATTCATCTTATTCAGTGAAAACTTTATGTCGGTTTTTAATAACTGCCCACTTCCTTCTCCTCCTGGACCTTGGCAACGACTAACCCACCCTTTGACCCTAGGAATTAAACAGTTTTAGATACTTCATATAAGTAGAATCATGTAGTATTTGTCATCCTGTAACTGGCTTGTTTCAATTAGCAACCTGTCCTCAAAGTTCGTCCTAATTATTGCGTATTGCAGGATTTCTGTCTTTTTAAGTGCTGAATACTATCCCATTGTATGTACATATCACATTTTCTTTATCCATTTATCTGTTGATGGACATTTAGGTTTTTTTCACATGTTGAAAAATGATGCAGTGAACACAGGAATGCTAATAGCTTTTCAAGATCCTGACTTTAATTCTTTTGGGTATATACCCAGGATTAAAAGAAGAAAAAGTAGGGCAGGCATGGTGGTTCATGCTTATAATCCTAGCACTTTAGGAGGCCAAGGTGGGCGGATCACTTGAGGCCAGGAGTTGAGACTAACCTGGACAATACAGCAAGACCCTGTCTCTACAAAAAATAAAAATTAGCTGGGTGTGGTGGTGCATGCCTGTTGTCCTAGCTACTGGAGAGACTGAGGCAAGAGGATTGCTGGAGCCTAGGAGTTCAAGGCTGCAGTGAGCTAGAATTGTGCCACTGCACTCCAGCCCAGATGGCAGAGACCCTGTCACACACAAAGACACACACACGCACACACACAGAAAGCTAGTAATACAGTTTATTTTTAACCACATTTCAGAGCTCTACCATCAAGTAACATTCATTCATAAATATGTGAGTTGGAAAAACACACATCTCATGAATAGATGAACTTCCAATAAAATCTTACTTTGTTATCTGTAGTTATTTTCAAAGTATACACAATATATAGGTTGTTTTGATCAATTGTATAATAAAAATAACCTATCTTTATTTCTAACACTATACCTTACAGTTACAGGAACTTTAAAATTAATTTTACGTTTGTGTTGAGGAAAACTGTAATAGAGTGATAAGTAAAAGATATAAAATGTATTATTTTACTAAGATATAATTCTATGGGAAAGTAGAATTGAAATATAATTTTAAGGAGAAAAAGGAACAATCTAAAAGTTATGCTCATTTACAAAGTAACTTGTATTCTTAAAGATGATTAAATGAGTAGTGTTAGCTTTTTAAATTTTATCTTTTTTTGTTTTTATTTTTTTTGAGACAAGTTCTCACTCTGTCACCAGGCTGGAGTGCAGTGGCACAATCTCAGTTCACTGCATTCTTTGCCTCCCAGGCTCATGTGATCCTCCCACCTCAGCCTCCCAAGTAGCTTGGACTATAGGTGCACACCACCACGCCCAGCCAATTTTTGTAATTTTAGTAGAGATGGGGCTTTGTCATGTTGGTCTCAAACTCCTACCCTCAGGTGATCCACCCACCTCAGCCTCCCCAAGTGCAGGGATTACAGACATGAGCCATCACACCTGGCCTTATTTTTAAGTTTTAATATTCTTAAATTGAATACCAGACATTTCATCTTTTGCAACAACTTGAAACTTATGATGAAACTTAAATGTTAGCCTTAAAATGTGCAAAGCAATAGTAGGTCAAAATTATTATGATGTGTAAGCAAAACGTTGGAGGATGACTGATCTATATTTTCTCTGTGTGTGTGTGTGTGTGTGTGTGTGAGTGCGCACGTGTAATTATTCTATAGTTAACTTCTTGCCTCAATAACTGTATTTAAATAAGGAGGAAGTCAATCCATATTTTCTAGATATTTTCTTCCCCCTCTGGCAGTGATTGCCAATCTTTTTCTGGTAAGGATCGTTTGAAGGAACACCTAGAAGGAAGTATTGAAAATGCAAGGTGCTGAGAGTTACTGGCATGGCAGGGTTGCTACTTAGCCTTCAAGATCAGGATTATCTAGAAACTGGTGTCAGACTGCATTGTACAATATACAATGACTACTGCATTGTAAGGTTTTCGTTAAAATGCAATGGGCTTCCAGAGTGCTTGGTGCAGGACGCATCACTTAGGAAGTATTTCACAGAGGATGTGAGGTAGGCAATGAATGATTGGTGAGCTCTAGGAGCTCAGAATGGAATGACACCATAAGCAAAAGCACAGAGGGATGCCGCAGACTGTACCAACAGCAGTGAGTAGGGCTGCCAGCCTGGGGCAGACTTTGCCAGCTAAGGAGTGATGGACTCTGTTCCTAATCCTGCATTTTACTAGCACGGTTACATTGAATGGGTCCCCAGGTGCTTTGTGCATGAGTGTACTTTACTCACCAATTGGATTGAAACTCAATCAGGGCAAGGATCTAGACTTCCTCTTCTTCCACCTGCTCTTCTGCCTTTCAGTTTTGGTACTAAGGCAATCACACCCTTCTGTGACTTTGTCTGTTACCCCAGCACACTATTGTATATTTCTGCATCCTTTAGGGCATTGCAAACAGATATCCCACATCAACCCCTACCTCCACATCCTTCACTCAGCTCTCTCAGTCTCTTCATGAACTTCTCACAGCCTTATGAATATTCTAAAAATGGCTGAGTTGGACACTAGAAAATGGAGAATTTTATCATAGGGGAATTATACCTCAAGAAAAAGAGAAGTAAACTACATTAAAACCTCATTGGCCAGGCGCAGCAGCTCACACACGTAATCTCTGCATTTTGGGAAGCCAAGGCGGGTAGATCATGAGGTCAAGAGATTGGGACCATCCTGGCCAACATGGTGAAACTCTGTGTCTACTAAAAGTACAAAAATTAGCTGGGTATGGGGACAAGCACCTGGAATCCCAGCCACTCGGGAGGCTGAGAGGTAAGATCATTGATTGAACCCAGGAGGCAGAGGTTGCAGTGAGCTAAGATTCCACTGCACTCCAGCCTGGGCGACAAAAAAAAACTCTGTCTAAAAAAAAAAAAAAAAAAAGAAAAGAAAATTTATCCATGTGAAAAACACAACTAAGAAACAGATTAAAATACGGAATAATTAGTGTTCTGTTTCAAGTAAATTGTAATGCTTAGACGATCAATATAAAAAGTTTTACTATATTTGCTTTAATATAAAAAAATCTCATTGATGAGCAACTGAATGAAGATAATGGGAACAGAGAAGATATAAAAGGAGTGAAAGATGTTTCTGCAGGAATGAATTCAGGTAAAAGGTAGAGGAGCAGCACCAGTGAACTAAGGGTATGATTAAGCAAGTGGGTGATCTGTCTGGGAGGATAATAAATGCTAGCTGAATAAATAAAGGTCCACATTTTTGTATTAGGGTAAATAAGCAATTAACAGCAATTCCCTGAATTAACCTTTGAACAAATGTTTACACTTCTGTGCATGTCAATGTAGCCAATTTTAAGGACTAACCCATCTTGTTTGGGGATACAAGCTTGAAAATGAAATAATAAAGAATTCTAGAAACATATGCTGATGTCAGTTTTTACTTGGCAGTATTTGATTTAGCATTTTAGAAATGTCTTTAAAATGGATACCATCTTTGCTTCTTTGTATAAGATACTGAGGATATTTTATCCCAGATCAGTGGTTCTCAAACTTTTTTATACTTCAACTAATTCTGGAAAAATTTGTTCAAAGGTTAATGCAAAGAATTGCTGTTAATTTCTTATTTATCCTAATACAAAAATATGGGCCAGGCACAGTGGTGCAGGCCTGTAATCCCAGCTCTTTAGGAGGCTGAGGCAGGTGGATCACAAGATCAAGAGATTGAGACCATCCTGGCCAAAATGGTGAAACCCCATCTCTACTAAAACAAAAAACCAAAACAAACAAAACAAAACTAGGCATTGTGGCATGCACCTGTAGTCCCAGCTACTTGGGAGGCTGAGGCAGGAGAATGGCTTGAACCTGGATGCGGGTTTCAGTGAGCTGAGATCACACCACTGTACTCCAGCCTGGCAACAGAGCAAGACTCCATCTCAAAAAAAAGGAAATAATATGGATCTTTATTAATTACATTTCATCTAATTCTGGACCTTCCATGTTCTCAAGTGGGGTATCTCCCAAAGCAAACACCATCCCCTAGAGATAAAACAGTTCAGCCTGTTTACTGAAGGCGAGAATGACACTATCTTAAGAACTTTCCTTTGTGTCTCCCCAACCCAGCAGAAAGCACATGGGGGTGAGTGGGTACATTATAAAGCAGAAACTAAAAAACATGTTTATGGAGCAGTGACTGTAAACCCTGTTAAAAGAAAAACTTAAGACAAAATTAATTTAACAGAGTGTATTTGAGCAAAACTAATTCATGAATTGGGCAGCACTCAAAACTGGAAAGGGTTCAGGCAGCTCCACTCCAGCGATGTGAGCAGTGAGCTTTTATAGGCTGAACCTGCCAGCAAAGTTCAGAAATTACTTGATTGCTACAGCTAGGCATTTGCCTTCTTTGGATATGGTTTGACGGGGGTTCCTGGTTATACAACCAGTCGACTGGTTGGTTGTGACTGGCTGAGGCTGATGTTGTTGTGGGTTTTTGTTGTTGTTTTTGTATTTTCTTTAAAGTAAGTTAAAAGAAATGCCTCTAAGTTAAGTTTTGGTTCCCTTACGTAAGAGTTCCTGGTGCAGAGACAGTCTTAGGCTAATGGCCTTCTTATTTGCTTTAATATCCCCAGTGAAACACAAAAAAAGGCAAACAGGGATTTACTACATTGTAGAATAACAAAAGTTTTTAAGCTGAAAGGGTCTTTAGAGAACATTATAGACCAACTTCCTCATCTAAAATATGAGAAGATCAAATTCCTCTTGAGGAAAGATAAAGTAAACATACTTTTTCTTATTCTTTCTGCTAAGTACAATTGAAACCTGATATAGTTTGGGTGTTTGTACCCTCCAAATCTCATGCTGAAATGTCATCCCCAGGGCTGGTGGTGGCGCCTGGTTGGAGCTGTTTGGATCATGGGAGCCGATCCCTCATATGGCTTGGTGCCATCCCCTGTAATGAATGAGTTCCTACTCTACTAGTTCACTTGCGAGCTGATTGTTTAAAACAGGCTGGCGTCTCTCTTGTTCCCTCTCTCGCCATGTAACATCTGCTCCCCCTTCACCTTCCACCATGAGTAAAAGCTCACTGAGGCTTCACCAGAAGCCAGGAGATGCTGGTGCCCTGCCTGTACACCCTGCAGAATCATAAGCCAAATAAGCCCCTTTTCTTTTTTTTTTCTTTTTTTTTTTTTTGAGACGGAGTTTCACTCTTGTTACCCAGGCTGGAGTGCAGTGGCGCGATCTCGGCTCACCGCAACCTCCGCCTCCTGGGTTCAGGCAA
>NW_016107336.1:3234603-3242581 GCF_001604975.1 Cebus imitator
AAAGTGAGGCACACGACGGCATTTTCTTGAGAAAGCAACACTGCATCTCAAAAAAAAAAAAAAAAAAAAAAAAAACTAAACACGAGCCTGGGCAATACAGAGAGACCCTGTCACTACAAATTTATTTTTAAATTAGCCAGGTATAGCAGTATGCACCTATAGTCCTAGCTACTGGGGAGGCTGAAATGGGAGGATCGCTTGAGCCCAGGAGGTCGAGGCTGCAATGAGCCGTGATCCCACCACTGCACTTCAACCTGGGCAACAGAGCTAGACCCTGTCTCAAAAAACAAAAACAAAAAAACACCCAAAAACTAAACACACAACTTATGCAAATCTTATGACCCAGCCATTACTCCTGGACATTTATCCCAGAGAAATGAAACCTTAATGTTCATGCAAAAACGTGTACATGAATGTTTGTAGCAGTTTTATTTTAAACACCTCACAAAGGAAGTTTGGAAGTTTGATAGGATACCAATAGTCATTGAGTATTTATTCAACATTAACTTTTAACAGAAGGTAGACTTGGTTACCTTTATTATTTCAAATCTAAAATACTACAATTTAATGCAAAAAATTCTTTCCTTTTTTTGTTTTGTTTTGTTTGTTTCTGAGGCAGGGTCTCTCTCTGTTGCCCAGGCTAGAGTGCAGTGGTGCCATCTCAGCTCACTGTAGCCTCAACATCCCAGGATTGGGTAATCCTGTCACCTCAGCCTCCCAAATAGCTGGGACTACAGGTGGATGCTGCCACACCCTGCTAATTTTGTAATTTTTGTAGAGACAGGGTTTCACCATGTTGGCCAGGCTGATCTCGAACTCCTGATCTCAGGTGATCCACCCGCCTCTGCCTACCATAGTGCTGGGATTATAGGCACCAGCCACCGTGCCCAGATTAAAGAATCATTTTCTAGGCTGAGAAAACACAAAGAGCCCCTGACATTTAAAAGCCTCATGTGAGAGGCCAGGATAGATAAGCCTGGACCCCGGAGACCATGCCCATAAGACCAGGGGGCTTATGGGAAGGACCATACAGTTCAGAATGAACTCAGAGGAGGTGACCTGAACATTAGCCATGATGCCCAGAGTCACAGGTGAGCTGCACAATTTGTCAAAGGGAATATAAGGTGAAACTCTAAGTGAATAGATTGATCCTCTAATCAGAGGGGTTCAAGGAAGACCTTTGTTCTGAAAGTGAAAAGGGATGGTGAGAATGGATGGAGACAGGCAGGCGGAGTGATGAGACTGGGTGCTTCAAGGTCACTGGGCCACTGGTGGAAGACGCATCTCTTTTGCAGAGCTCAATGGGGCTTTCCAGTCATTCGCCATTTTCAATCCAGATTCTTTCTTTTATGTGTTGAGAGTTTGTTCAAGTTTCTTATTAAGCATGTGTATGGTTACAAGTCCCCACCCACCGCCCTTTCAAATATTAGTCATTTCTGCCTGAGGGAAGGAACATGGCCCACGTGTACAGTTCATAGTTGCTTAGTCCTGTCCTCAGATGTTTCCAATGCAATGCTCGACTTCTTGGGGACAGAGGCATTAAACCCTTTAAAATATATTGCTCTTCTTTTATTCTCTACAGCATTTGATGACCTATTTCACTGAAGTTCTTTTGATCTTTCTACTCCTAAGAAGAGATAGATATAGATAGATGATAGATAGATAGATAGATAGATAGATAGCTTTTTTTCTTTTTAATTTTCTTTTTTGAGACAGGGTCTCTCTGTGTCACTCAGGCTGCAGTGCAGTGGTGTGAACACTGCTCACTGCAGCCTCCACCTCCCATGCTCCAGCAATCCTGCAGCCTCAGCCTCCCAAAGAGTGGAGACCGTAGGCATGCACCACCACACCTGGCTAATTTTTGTACATTTTGTAGAGATGAAGTCTCGCCATGTTGTCCAGGCTGGTCTTGAACTCCTGGGCTCAAGTGATCTGCCCACTTTGGCCTCCCAAAGTGTTGGGATTACAAGTCTGAGCTACTGCATCTGGCCAGATAGATATTTTAAACTCAGTATTTGTCTACCTTTCTTCTTCAGTGGAATCTAAATGTACCCAGTGGCCGCTAATTACACTCCTGTGTAGGATGGAATTATCCTTCATGTCTGCCTATTCATCTCGTTAAATCATATTATCATTCTGAAAACTTACCTTCTAAGGCAGACAACCAAAGCATAGGGTACTTATCTCTTCTTAGTCTTTTTCCAATCCAAACATTTAGACTTCTTTCTGTCCACCCCTGGACAGTAACACCCCCATCAATTTCCTCTTAATGGACTAGAATGCATTGTAACTATCCCCATCAACGATCACATCTGTTAAGGATTGCAGAGCGCCATTGTTGTAATGGAGAGCATTTCATTTGAGCCACCAAAAGTTTACTAACGTGTGATCAATACAGGCGATTGCCAACTCCAAGTTCTGAACAAATTAGATTCCAATGTAAGGGTCAAAGTGCCCTCTAGTGGTAGCCACAGCACACTACACCACAACATCGTTGTTCCAGAGGAGAGAACCAAATTCCAAAGATAATGACTGGCCCACTGGAAGCCTGACTGTTTGAATCCTGTTTTCTGTTTCTTCCAGAAACCCTGAGGTTCAGACAGGATATGACACATGAAGGTTTAAGTTAATTAAAATAGGTTGCTGACATCTAAGACCAGGAAGAAATACTGAGTATGGAGAGGTTATATCCACTTCCATTTTGTGCTGTGGATAACAATCCTTCACATTTCTTGCCCGTCTGCCCCCAAATTGAGTTTTGGTAGCAATTTTTTAGCCACAAGTGACACACCTTGATTGGTTGATGATATATTGCTTTATTACACGGTAACCTAGAGCAAGCATCTCTGCTAAGCCACTTCTTCAATTTGTTGACAAGTAACCAACTATCTGGAATGACCAAGAAACGTTCCCCTTCAAATTCTTTGAGAAATGTGGGGCATAAATTTGACTATTCAAGTTCATTTGACATATGTATCAAGACTGTTCAATTTATATAAGTATTCTAAAAGCCGGTATAAATGATAGTTGATTGGGAACTTGTAATGTAATAATTGAGTCTTGACATAAGAGACAGTGTAATGCTCAGGAAATAATACTGACCTGAAAGCAAGGAGATTTGGACTCTGTGATACGGCCTCTGCCACCAACTAGGTGACTTTGGGCAAGTCCTTTAATCTCTCTGGCCTCAGTTTCCCCATTAACAAATGAAAGAACAGGACTAATAATTTCTAAGCTTTTTTAGCTCTATAATGATCTAATTTATAAAAACTCTTAGGAGTGTTATATTTTGAAATATTTTGGGGGGATTTTGTGTGTATTTCCTTAGTTAACCCCAGGGCACCCTCCCTTAGCCCACTCCTAATTAAAAACCAAGATTCAGGACGGGCACAGTGTCTCAATCCCAGCACTTTGGGAGGCCGAGCCTGGTGGATTGCTTGAGCCAGGAGTTCAAGATTAGCCTGGCCAATATGTCAAAACCCCATCTCTACTAAAAATACAAAAAAATTAACCACACATAGTGGCACACCCCTGTTGGGAGGCTGAGGCATGAGAGTCATTTGAACCCAAGAGACACAGGTTGCAGTGAGCTGAGATTGTGCCATTAGATGCACTCCAGCCTGGGCGACAGAACAAGACTTTGTCTAAAAAAAATTTATATATATATATGTATGTATATTCAAAGTACTAGTCTAACTAAGGGTGAGAAAGATGAGAATCAGCCCATGGAATATGCTTTTGCTGTCCATGAATCCAGGAAATACAGGGGCTGGGGAAAGGAGATAGAGGAGATGAGAGGTGAGTTACTCAAATGAGAAAAAGGGCTGGGACAGGTGGAGGGAGGTAGGAGGTCTCAGAGAGAAGTGGGAAGGAAGAGCCTCAAAAGAACAAGCTTCCACGTGTGTCCGCATGCCAGCTCACCACCACAGCCCAGCCTAAGGCACGAGTGTCTCTCCTGAATAGAGGGGAGGATGTGCACGCCTCCTGGGGGGTGGGGACATGAAGAAGCATTTATTTGACCCCCTCCCCTGATTACAGAAGCACTAAAGAGAAGAAGTTGGGGGCATCTGCACGAGAGGGAGGGCAGGGCACTGCCACTGCTACTCACAGATGCCAGAACTTTCATGTGCAGGTATACTCAGTAATGCAACTATTAGGAACAGAGAGATGTGCACATCCGTTTATATCAATCCATCAGGCGTTAGCACAATCTGCTATTTCCTTAACATAGGAAGTAGCTTTCGGTTGTTTAATCATTTCCTCTCTTGATTAAATTAATTATGCCTAAGAATCAGAGGCTTCAGTGATCTCTGAGAATTCTTCCAAATGTGAAATATAGTTATTCTAAGACATTTCAAAGCTCAGGTTATTGTATGTTGGGGCTAACGTTAGGCTTCACTGTACCAGAATTCTATTATGTGAAACATTACTTTAAATGAGTAACTCACCGCCTGAAACGTGGAATTCCTTCTTTGATATGCAACACTGTCTGCAGTCAGGGTTTTGCATTAAATCCTTCAGGCCACCCGTGGTGGCTCACACCTGTAATCCCAGCAGTTTGGGAGGTGCAGAAGTGGGAAGATATCTTGATTCCAAGAGTTCAAGACCAGCCTGGGCCACATGGCAAAACCTTGTCTCTACAAAAAATACAAAATATTAGGCACGGTGGCATGTGCCTGTAGTCCCAGCTACTAGGGAGGCTGAGGCAGAAGGATCGTTTAAGCCTGGAAGTTTGAAGTTGCAATGAGCTGTAATTGCGCCACTGCACTCTAGCCTGGGCAAGGCAGTGAGATCCTTTCCCTCCAACCCCTGAAAAATTAAAAAATTAACTGGAGCCAGTCACCACCGTGGCTCATGCCTGTGATCCCAGCACTTTGGGAGGATGCGGTGGGTGAATCACCTGTGGTCAGGAGTTTGAGACCAGCCTGACCAATATGGCGAAACCCCATCTTTAAAAAAAATTTAAAAATTAATTAATTAATTAACTGGACATGGTGGCATACACCTGTAGTTCCAGGTACTCAAGAGGCTAACTTGAAAGGATCCCTTGAGCCCAGGAGTTCAAGGCTATAGTGAGCTGTGATTGTACCACTGCACTCCAGCCTGGGCAACAGAGCAAGACCCTGTCTCAAAAAACAAAAAGTCTGTATATGAAGCTACCCACCAGAGGCAGGACAGATGCCAGAATGTGTTTTAGCATTAACGTCAATGTATTAAACACATTCAATCAAATATAGCACTGGATGCTACCAAAAAAGTAAAGGCAGTCTTATAGAGGAAGCAATGTGCAACCAAAAAAAATGAGGTTGCTTCAACACTAAAGGGAAAGCTAGTAAATATGCTTATTTGTAAGTGTTCAGGTTTTTCAAGGAAGACTTCTTAAAGCACAAGAAATTCATTTGATGACATTGTGCTTGTCTTTAAGGGAGGGTTGAAAGAAGGCAGAGAAATCAGTAAAACCCTCTGGCTGGATAACAAGAGCTGTTTCCAGGGCAACAAGGGAGGGAGCAATGCCCTGGATTTAAAGGACACAGCATTTCAGGAATGCAACAGGAGAGGCAAGAGAGCGCAGAGGTAGAGGCAAGACCCTTGGTCAAACCAAGAAATGGGAAAAGTGGGGTTTAAGTCTTGGAGTTTCTCTATTTCATGCTGTGAATGGCCTTATCCACCTGTGGGTCCCCCAATCCCGGTCCCAGCTCACAGACCCTTCATGCTTGCATTCTCTCTTCTCTGTCCAATAGAATTTCAGCTCAGGAAAAGATCAGAGACACACTAAATAAAAATCCTTACTTTTCACAGAGGCTTTGGCATTTTAACATAAGAAAAAGGTTTTGGCCAGACGTGGTGACTCACGGCTGTAATCCCAGTATTTTGGGAGGCCGAGACGGGAGGATCACCTGAGGTCAGGAGTTCAAGACCAGCCTGGCCAACATGGCTAAACCCTGTCTCTATTAAAAATACAAAAAATTAGGCCGGGCGCGGTGCCTCACGCCTGTAATCCCAGCACTTTGGGAGGCCGAGGCGGGTGGATCACAAGGTCAAGAGATTGAGACCATCCTGGTCAACATGGTGAAACGCCATCTCTACTAAAAATACAAAAAACATTAGCTGGGCATGGTGGCGCGTGCCTGTAATCCCAGCTACTCAGGAGGTTGAGGCAGGAGAATTGCCTGAACCCAGGAGNTGAGGCAGGAGAATTGCCTGAACCCAGGAGGCGGAGGTTGCGGTGAGCCGAGATCGCGCCATTGCACTCCAGCCTGGGTAGCAGGAGTGAAACTCCGTCTCAAAAAAAAAAAAAAAAAAAAAATTAGCCAGGCGCAGTGGTACACACCTGTAATTCCAGCTGGTTGGGAGGCTGCAGCAGGAGAATCACTTGAACCCTAGAAGTGGAGGTTGCAATGAGCTGAGATCACACCGCCGCACTCCAGCCTGGGCAACAGAGTGAGATTCCGTCTCAAAAAATAAAAGGCTTACACTAGAATTTCCCCAAGGACGGCCAGTGCTGCTTCTCCCAGGGGTCTCGGTGGAAGGAGCCCAAGACAGGGAGAGTGGAATCTGTATGGAGCCCACGTTTTATCTTTAACACATGTGCACATTTTCACAATACTTGTTCATGCACTTGAGTTCATTTTCACATAAAACAATGTTAACGATGATATTATTATATTACAACTTCTATTTATTAAATGCTGTGTGAGGCACAGGCATAAAGACTATGACATTAGTGATCCCCAACCTTTTTGGCACCAGGGACCAGTTTCATGGAGGACAATTTTTCCATGGACGGGGATGGGGGATGGTGTAAGGATGATTCAAGAGCATTACATCTATTGTGCACTTTATTTCTATTATTATTACATTGGAAGATATAATGAAATAATTATTCACAACTCGCCAGAATGTAGAATCGATGGGAGCCCTGAGCTCCTTTTCTTGCAATGGCACAGTTCCAACCAGGGCTGATGGGCGACAGTGACAGATCACCAGGCCTTAGAGTCTCCTAAGGAGTGCACAGCCTAGATGCCTCCCATGCGCCTGTGAGAACCTAATGCCTACTGACTGGCAGAACGCCGAGCTCAGGTGGTAATGCTCCTTCGCCCGCCCACTTCCTGCTATGTGGTCCAGTTCCCAATGGGCCATGGACAGCCTGGGGGCTGGGGACTTCTGATATCCATTATCTTGTTTAATCTTTTGTTTTTGGGGTTTTGTTTTGTTTTTGAGATGAAGTCTTGCTCTGTCACCCAGGCTGGAGTACAGTGGTGCAATCTGGGCTCACTGCAACCTCTGCCTCCCAGGTTCAAGTGATTCTCCTGCCTCAGCCTCCTGAGTAGCTGGAGTTACAGGTGTGTATGTGTGCCACCACACCCAGCTAATTTTTGTATTTTTAGTAGAGATAAGGTTTCACCATGTTGGCCAGCCTGGTCTCGAACTCCTAACCTCAAGTGATCTGCCTGCCTCGGCCTCTCGAAGTGCTGGGATTACAGGTGTGAGTCACTGCACCCAGCCTAGCCCTTTTAAGAAGAGACACCAGAGAGCTAGCATGCTCTCTGTCTATTTCACTCTATCGCTATCTCTCTCTCTCTTTCTCTCACTACTCTGTGAGGACACAGCAAGAAGGCAACTGTCTGCAATCCAGGAAGAGAGGCCTCATGAGAAATCACTTCAGCTGGATCCTTGATCTCAGACTTCCTACTCTCCAGAATTATGAGAGACAAATTTCTGAAATGTGTCCTCTTGTGGGCTCAAGCAGTAAATTTTAATACTGCAGGCTTCACACTGGGGCGTGTGTACCCCTAGGCTGTGCAAAAGCATTTCAAGGGATACACAGGCACAGATCGTTCTAAAAGGGAATCCATTTCCATCAATATGTTCAACTTGCATCTGAGAATACCAGTGATGAAAGTCAATTTCTTTTTCATCCTTGCTCTCTCTTTTTTTTTTTTTTTTTTTTTTTTTCAGACGGAGTTTCGCTCTTGTT
>NW_016107336.1:3245659-3292230 GCF_001604975.1 Cebus imitator
GAGATGGAGTTTCCCTCTTTTACCCAGGCTAGAGTGAAGTTGCATGATCTCAGCTCACTGCAACCTCCACCTCCCAAGTAGCTGGGATTATCGTCACCCACCTGCACACTCTGCTAATATGTGTGTGTGTGTGTGTGTGCGTAAAAGTGATTTACTTAAAGAGAGAGAAACAGGAGAAGGAGAGAGAAAGAAACAGCTAACTCTCACACTGAGTGAGAGAATCCAGAAAGATGGAATCCAGGAGGGGAAAGCAGCTTCCACACTGAGTAGAAGGAAATAGAGAGAGAGAGAGATGGAGTTTAGGAGGGGAAGACAGGCTTCCACGAGAGTGTGGAAGGGGACTCCAGGGGGGAAAATCCAGGAGACAGAAAGACGTCTTCCACGAAGGGAGTGTTTGTGGAAGGGCACCCAAACATGGAGTCCAATTTTTGTATTTTTAGTAGAGACGGGTTTCATCACATTGGCCAGGCTGGTCTCGACCCCCTGACCTCAGGAGATCCACCTGCCTTGGCCTCCCAAAGTGCTGGAATTACAGGCGCGAGCCACCGTGCCCTGCCAGGCTTTTGCACTTTTGAAGACCTAATGGCTCCTCTCCCGGGAGCCTCTGACTCTCGACTCAGCTGTCCTGTGGCCCCCACCTACACGCAGGCTCAGTGCACAGGGACTGTTTTCCACACTTCTATGACTGCATCCCCAGCCAATCAGCAGCACCCATTCGCTGCCTGCCAAACTATTCTTGAAAAATGTGAGACTCTGAATTTTCAGAGAGACTGATTTGAGTAATAACTCCAGTCTCCTGGTCAACCAGCTCTGCGTGATTTAAATCCTTTTTCGATTGCAGTTCCCCTGTCTTGATAAATCTGCTCCATCTGGGCAGCAGGCAAGGAAAACCCCTACCCTTCCTGGACTCCAGTATCCTTCATTCTACTTTTTACTTCTATGCTAACTACTTGGATGTCCAATGTTATATTAGCCACATGGACATACACATACACAATAATCCAACATATCTACAAGAAAGGAGATGTAGATTTCATAAAGATTAGATCTTACTGATGTGAACAATGGGCTGTATTTAGTGCTTAAGGAGTAATAGGTAGGGATAAAAAGAGTGTGAATCAATAGAGGCAAAGATAAAGGCAGCTTATTAAGGAAATGGGCAAAGGATCAGTGGGCCAAGTAGAAAAAAGGAAGAGTAGCAAGCTCCTGCTTTGCACATTCTGCAGGTGAACCAGCATGAACTGAGCAGTGAGGTCTTCATTCAGCTACGCAGGAGCCGGAAGCATCACAGGCTCCTTAAATGTCTGCAGAACATAGATGCTATGGGAATATTTAGCTGTCTGAGTTAGGGGCTGATTTTCTTGCAGCCTTATTTAACAATCACAGCCCAGCAGGGGCAAGAAGGAGAACACAGAAAAGAAACTAAGCTCTTGATTTTGAAAGTCTAGAGAAACTAATCATTCAGGTACCCATAGAGTTATGCAAAGAGCCAGGAAACCAGATTTGATTTGAGTTTGTACCCTCTGGTATTGGGGAAAAATCTGCCACTTGGGGAGCACAGAGTACTTCAGTATTTGGTTTCTACTGTGCCCTGCTTTTCAAAGAGACACCCTCTTTAAAAAAAATTATAATAAATCAGGCTGAGCATGGTGGCTCATGCCTGTAATCCCAGCACTTTGGGAGGCCGAGACAGGCGGATCACCTGAGGTCAGGAGTTCGAGACCAGCTTGGCCAACATGGCAAAACCTCCTCTCTACTAAAAATACAAAAATTAGCCAGGTATAGTGGCACATGCCTGTAATCCCAGCTACTCAGGAGGCTGAGGCAGGAGAATTGCTTGAACCTGGGAGGCAGAGGTTGCAGTAAGCTGAGATCACACCATTGCATTCCAGCCTGGGAGACAGAGTGAGATTCTTTTTCCAAAAGAAAAAAAAAAGAAAAAAAAAGAAAAGAAACTAGAGTGGGGACCAGCCTGGCTAACATAGTGAAACCCCATCTCTATTAAAAATACAAAAAATTAGCCGAATGTGGTGGTGGGTACCTGCAACCTCCCAGCTACTTGGGAGGCTAAGGCAGGAGAATCGCTTGAACCCAGGAGGTGGAGGTTGCAGTGAGCTGAGGTCATGCCACTGCACTCCAGCCTGGGCAACAGTGTGAGACTCCTTCTCAAAAAAAAAAAAAAAAAAAAAAAAAAAAAATGCAAGAAGAAAACAAAACTAGAGTGGGGACCAAAGGGTAGACAGTGGCAAATATTCAGGGATCTTCTTTTTGTAACAAAGCTTCAAAAAGACTAAGGAATGCTTTAGAATGGGGAGAGACAGGAGACACCATGGGACATAGCATTGAAGAAGAGCTATGGAATAAACCGGTCTCCTTACAACTTGGCAAAAGTTATCACCGAAAGTCTTGATGGCACGTTTTATTTGAAAAGATCCTAAAATAGCATCCTTTACCAAACACATGCCACATAGTCAGAACTTTTGTCATTCTGTTTGTTCTCTGCAAGACTCGCTTCTGCTTAAAATAGCTCTCTGGTTCTCGTGGATTCGATGACGAATCCAAGAGACTCATTCTAGAAGTAGAAATCAAAACAAATTGCTTTTGGTTTGAAGTTTCTTAGAAGTACAGGAGAACGGTGCCACAGTAATGAAATGAATCAAAAAATATGGAATGAGGCCAGACACGGCGGCTCATGCCTGTAATCCCAGATCTCCTTGGGAGACCAAAGCAGAGGAGGATTGCTGGAGCCCAGGAGTTCAAGACCAACCTGGGCAACATATGAAGATCTCATCTCTACAAATAATAATAATAACAATAATAGTAAAATAGCTGGGCATGGTGGTGCACACCTGTGGTCCCAGCTATTTGGGAGGCCGAGGTGGGAGGATCACTTGAGCCTGGACAGTGGAGGTTGCAGTGAGCCATGATCACGCCACTGCACTTCAGCCTGGGTGACAGAGCGAAACTCTAAGTTAATGAGGACAGAAGCCTACAAGGGGAAGAAAGTGGGGAAAAGTGAGAAAAGGCATTGTATCTCCACAAAGCCTCAGCGTTATGGAGACTGGGGAGCTGCTGGTGATGCCTGCGGCCACGCCCCAGAACAGCAGTGTAGAGAGAGCTCAAGGTCCTCAAAAGAACAGACTAGTGTTTCCTGACTTTCTTTTGCAGATAGGAATCTTAGCTAAGCAAGGAATAGTCACTGGGGGAGAGAGAAAATTCAAGCAGCCAAAACAATACCTGCTGGGTTACTGGCTTGAAGAGCTGGGTTTCAGAATTTGCTGGTGGGTTCCAGGCAAACAATCTGTAATGAATCAAAACCTGTGTAATCAAGTGGTACTCCAGTGCGGTCAGTCCTCATCACACGCGGCTTCTCTATGCTGCTGTTGCTGCGATCTATGTGTAACCGCCAAGTCAATACTCACTGTACTTTCTCTGTCCTTTGCACAAACGTGCAGAGCGGTGAAAAATTAGAGTCCCCTGAGGTGCACACTCCTGGTAGAACAAGATGACGTTCTGGGTTCTTGCTGTAGCTCTTGTTGTGTAAGCAAGGGTCTTTTGTGCTGTCTGTTTTGTGCCAAGTTGTTTGTACTTTTTGTGCTTTTTGCTCTTTCTTTTTTAGATGGAGTCTGACTCTGTCACCCAGGCTGGAGCACAGTGGCATGATCTCAGCTCACTGCAACCTCTGCCTCCCAGGCTCAAGCAGTTCTCCTGCCCCATCCTCCCGAGTAGCTGGGATTATAGGTGCCTGCCACCACGTCCAGCTAATTTTTGTCTTTTAGTAGAGAAAGCCCATTCCTATTAAAAATACAAAAATTAGCCGGGTGTCGTGGCGCCCGCCCATACTCCCAGCTACTCGGGAGGCTGAGGCAGGAGAATGGCTTGAACCTGGGAGGTGGAGGCTGCAGTGAGCTGAGCATAGTGCCCAAGTTCTGCTCGGTGTTCCTGAGCACAAGAAAGCTGCCATGTGCCTTATGGAGAACAGATGCATGTTCAATAAGCTAGGCTCCAGCATGCGTTGCAGTGGTGTCGGCCATGAGTTCAATGTTAAGAATCTACAATCTGTATCAAGTAAGCTGTCTTTAAACACAAACACACAGAAAACAAGGCTAAGTACTGATCAGATGTTGAAAACGCTGTGACCAGAGGCTTGCAAGAACCTAACCTCTTTTTCCCTTGGGGTCAGTACTTCCGTGTTCACCAGTCCAGTGCTCCCAGCAACTTCACAGAACAGAACTACCTCGAATCATGAGAATCAGCTCTAATTGGAAAGAACTGCTGCGAGCGGCAGACCAGATGCAACCCCTGAATTTTATGCCAAGATGTCCTAATTTGGACTTGTTGACGGACAGTATCCACACCATTCTTGTGCAGGAGTCGTGACAGATGTGACCCAGGACAGAGTAGCCCTTGGTTCCCTAACACACATGTCCTCAATCTGATATGGTACAAAGGAGAAAACTGTGGAGTCAACAAAAGGGCTTCACAGACAACATGCTGTTTGAGCCAACACTTAGCTCAAGAATAGAGGTGGTTCCAGAATCAATCCAGCTGTAAATAGCATCATAGTTGGCCCTTAGGGCACAGTGGCTCACACCTGTAATCTCAACACTTTGGGAGGTCGAGGTGGGCAGATCACAAGGTCAGGAGAGCGAGATCATCCTGGCCAACATGTCTCTACTAAAAATACAAAAAAATTTAGCCAGGTGCGGTGGCATAAGCCTGTAATCCCAGCTACTTGGTAGTCTGAGGCAGGAGAATCACTTGAACCAAAAGGCAGAGATTGTAGTGAGCTGAGATCTTGTCACTGCACTCCAGCCTGGGAGACAGAGCAAGACTCCATCTAAAAAAAAAAAAGCATAGTTTACAAGGAAAGAAAAAACAACTACTGGAATAGTAATTTAATGAATATTCAGGTATACCATACTGTGTCTAGATAGAGAAAACATGTCACATCCACGAGTGAGATTAGTGACAGATCCAAACTGAAAACCAGTGAAATGAACCTGCCTCCTAGTTCTTCAGATTGCCTACTTTAACATTCTGGGTAAAAGCACAGGCACCAGCCCACAGTGAGCGCTCAGTACATCCTGATAACCTGAAAGTGCTACTGTCCCTCTATTTTTCCTTTTACCTCAGTCTCATTTTAATAAGACACCTCTGCAGCCAAGAGGCAGTATGGCACAGTGGTTAAGAGTTAGATTACAGATTAGAAAGATCTTTGCTGTTCAGCTTATTTTTTCTTTTTTCTTTTTCCTTTTTTTTTAGACAGAGTTTCACTCTTGTTGCCCAGGCTGGAGTGCAGTGGTGAGATCATGGCTCACGAAATCCTCCCATCTCAGCTTCCCAAGTGGCTAGGACTACAGGCATGTACCACCATGCCTGGCTAATTATTTTATTTTTTGTAGAGATGAAGTCTCGCTATGTTGCCCCTAGCTGGTCTCAAACTGCTAGATTCCAGGGATCCGCTTGACTCAGCCTCCCAAAGTCTTGGGATTACAGGCATGAACCATGGCTGAGTTTCTTTTTTACAGATGATCTAGTCCCTTGATTTTCACATTGTTGTGCTCTTCATTGGAAATTTCACTGTTTAAAATGGCCCCAAACTCAGTGCTGAAGTGCTATAGCTTTCTTTCTCTCTTTGTGTCTTTTCTTTTTTTTTTTGAGACAGAGTTTCACTCTTTTTTTTTTTTTNATTAAATTAAGATGGGGTTTCACCATGATGGCCAGGCTGGTCTTGAACTTCTGACCTCAGGTGATCCACCCACCTTGGCCTCCCAAAATGCTAGGATTACAGGCATGAGCCACCGTGCCCAGCCAGAGTTTCACTCTTGTTGGCCAGACTGGAGTAAGATTCTTTTGCCTCAGCCTCTAGAGTAGCTGGGATTACAGGCACCTGCCACCATTCTTTGGGAGGCTGAGGCAGGAAGATTGCTTCAGCCCAGGAGTCTGAGGCTGCAGTGATCAGCACTGCACTCCAGCCTGGGTGGTAGAGCAAGACCCTGTCTCAAACAAAAACATAAACAAGGCCGGGCACGGTAGCACACAACTGTAATCCCAGCACTTTGGGAGGCCAAGGTGGGTGGATCACCTGAGGTCTGGAGTTCAAGACCAGTCTGGTCAACATGGTGAAACTCCATCTCTATTAAAAATACAAAAATTAGCTGGGCGTGGTGGTGCACACACCTGTAGTCCCAGCTACTCGGGAGGTTGAGGGAGGAGCATCACCTGAGTTTGGGAGGCAAAGTTTGCAGTGAACCAAGATCACTTGACTGCACTCCAGCCAGGGTGACAGAGCGAGACTCTGTCTCAAAACAAAACAGAACAAAAATAACAACAAATGCCCGGGCATGGTGGCTCACTCCTGTAATCCCAGCACTTTGGGAGGCTGAGGTGGGTGTATCACCTGAGGTCAGAAATTCAAGACCATCCTGGACAACATGGTGAAACCCCATCTCTACTAAAAATACAAAAATTAGCCAGGCATGGTCGGGCATGCCTGTAACCCCAGATCGGGCCACTGCACTCCAGCCTGGCAACACAGTAAGACTCCGTCAAAAAAGAAACAAAGAAAGAAAAACAAACAAAAAAAGTGGTCTTCACAGGTAGGGCTTGAGAGAAAATCAAGAAAAAGCAATTATTATTTTTTCTAAGGCTAGTCAAGTGAAGCAGCAGTAGCAGAGAAGGAACAAAGAAATCTGTAACTGGCTGTGATCAGTTAGCTGTAAAACTCACTGCAAGAAAAAGTCATGTTACGTCTTCTGTCAGTTACAACTCAATGTCTGAGCTGGAAACACAATCAAGTTAAGAATTGGAGGCTCCATCTCAGTGGGAAATGTGAAAAACAGAATTTTTAATAAACTACCCAATACCAGATTAACCAGATTAAAGGAAGACGCTATGGGAACTTCAATGTGGAGATTATTTTCTTCCCTTCTGCCTTATTTCTGACACAGAAGATTTTAATTAAAAGAAAGGTTATCACTGGGAGGGTAATGAGATGATTTTGCCAGACTAATTTTGACTGACCATAATAACAACCACCTTAATAATAAGACCATCACAGGCTTTAATCTCTAATGTTATTTTAAAAACAGAATCATATCCTGAAGGCAAACCCGATCATTTTGGTGTTGGATTTAGTAGCCTAAATTCCATTATGATGATACTGACTTGTCTATTTAAATAAGTTAAACAAACATATACACAGACACACACAAATTTCCCTGCCCCAAGAAACAAGCAAATCGAATTCAGATCTACTTTCTCTGCATGAATTGAGATGGAAAATTGAGGCATTATCCTCAGCATGTACTGTCCATCAGGGCTGACAAATTTAAACAATTATGTATGTGCCAGGAGGGTGGAGTCAGGTTTATGCCTTAGGGAACCGCTACCCACCCTGTCTAAGGAGACACTGACTCCCTCTAGCAGATGGTAGACCTCTGAGGGGGTGAATCCCAAGCAAGACCTCCCAGTTTTAAAAAATAAGTTGGCTGTTCGGATTTTCAGTGTGGAAATTCTCCATTTGTAAATGCCTTCAACTAGCTCAAAAATGTTAAAAGCACTCTGCTGGCCAAACCAAGCATCTCTTCTATGAATCGTCAGCCTGTAGTCCCCGCTGTGGATTGTATTAACATTATTGACAATCAGGAGTGTTTAGATGCAATATGATTCAAGCACCTGTGTGTGCCTGTGTGTGACTGCCTCAGGGGAAAGGTTGTAGTCTGAATAAGGATGAATAGAGGGAGCAGGTCAATTAGAAACAACAGATACTGCTCTTCTACCCTAAACCCTTCAGAATTGATATTCAACCTTGCTCTATTTCTGCTTGGCCAAAACTCCCTGAGAAGCCCAGCATGTATATTTTCTTTGGAATGCAGTGTTGGATGTAAGCTGATACCTGGCCCCTGTGGAGTGTACATCAGTAACCACCTGATTTCACCGGTGGTTTTCCCCTTGAGTGACCTCTCACTTGTGACATCAATCTCCAAAGCTCCTTGCAAGAACCACACCCTCCCAGAATCTTAGCTTAAGGAGCTCCGCGTGGAGATTGTCACAGGCTATGTTCCTCCTTGAGGCAGAATTCTCTTTCCATGGGCAATCATACAATTCTTTTATCAGTACTTGATTAGTTAAGTTGCAGAGCTGCAAGGTAAGTGAGGCATCAAGGGGGAAAGTCTTAAGGAGACTAGAATATTATTTGGTCATAAAAAGGAATGAAGTCGCCAGGCACAGTGGCTCATGCCTGTAATCCCAGCACTTTAGGAGGACAACAGGTGGATCACCTGAGGTCAGGAGTTTGAGACCAGCCTGGCCAACCTGGTGAAACCCCATCTCTACTAAAAATATAAAAAATGAGCCAGGCATGCTGGCAGGTGCCTGTAATCCTAGCCACTCTGGAGGCTGAAGCAGGAAATCACTTGAGCCTGGGCAATGGAGGTTGCAGTGAGCCAAGGTCTCTCCACAGCACTCCAGCCTGGGCGACAGAGCTGGACTCTGTCTCAATTTAAAAAAAAAAAAAAAAATGGCCAGGCGCAGTGGCTCACGCTTGTAATCCCAGCACTTTGGGAGGCGGCAGGTGGATCGCCTGAGGTCAGAAGTTCAAGACCAGCCTGGCAACATAGTGAAACCCATCTCTACAGAAATACAAAACAAATTAGCTGAGCCTGGTGGTGAGTGCCTATAATCCCAGCTACTCTTGGAGGCTGAGGCAGGAGAATCACTTGAACCTGGGAGGCAGAGGTTACAGTGAGCCAAGATTACACCATTGCCCTCCAGCCTGGGCAACAAGAGCAAAACTCTGTCTCAAAAAAAAAAAAAAAAAAAAACTTCTGGTAGGGAAACCACGTTACAGGGCTGTGCCAATAGAGTATGGGGGCAGTTCAGCAGCTCCTGCTTACAGAGCTCATCTACCCTGCTACATTAACTGTACGACTAGCACAATTCCTGAGTCTTGGTTTCCTCAACTGTGTGTTTTTGTGTTAACTTTAGTTTAGGGGTACATGTGAAGGTTTGTTACATAAGTAAAGTTGTGTCACGGCAGGGTGGGTCTGCTGTACAGTTTACTTCATCACCCATGTATTAAGCCTAGTACCCAATAGTATCTGTTCTGCTCCTCTCCCTCCTTCCACCCTCCACCCTCAAGTAGACCCCAGCGTCCATTGCTTCCTTCTCTGTGTTCCTAAGTTCTCATCATTTAGTTCCCACTTATCAGTGAGATCATTCGATGTTTGATTTTCTGTTCCTGAGTTAGTTTGCTAAGGACAGTAGCCCCCAGCGCTATCCACATTCCCACAAAAGACATGATCTCATTCTTTGTTTTGTGGCTGCATATTTTATTTTTAAATTTTTTATTTAATTTTTTTTCAGAGACAGTGTTTTACTCTGTTGCCCAGGCTGGGTGCAGTGGCATGATCATAGTTCACTGCAACCTCAAACTCCTGAACTCAAGTGATCCTCCTTCCTCAGCCTCCTGAGTACTTGGGACTAGAGGTGTGTACCGCCATGCCCAGCTAAGTTTTTAAAAATGTTTATAGATCATGCCACTTCAGTGCAGTCTGAGTGACAGAGTGAGGCTCCATCCCAAAAAAATAAAATAAATAAAAATAAAAATTTTTATAGAGATGAGGTCTCACTTTGTTGTCCAGACTGGTCTCAAACTCCTGGCCTCAAGTAATCTTCCCACCGCAGCCTCCCAAAGTGCTGGGATTACTGGTGTGAACCACTGCATCCAGCCTCCTCAACTGTAAGGAAGAGATAATCATAGTGACTGTGACATTTCACAGGGTTGTTGTAAAGATGAACTCAGAAAATACAGGAAACACTTAGCACAGTGCCTGACACACAGATATGTTAGTGTCAATTAGGAGCTTTTGCCGTCCCTGGAAAAAGTTTTTGTTCTCAGAAATAGCCATCCAGGCATTCTGAGTTTTTTTTTGTTGTTGTTGTTTTTTGGTTTTGTTGTTTGTTTGTTTTTAGTTACTATTCAGGCCTGTAATCCTAGCACTTCCAGAGTGTGAAGTAGGAGGATCACTTGAGATCAGGAGTTTGAGCCCAGCCTGGGCAACAGAGTTATATCCCACTTCTAAAAAAAAAAATTAGACTGGTGTGATGGTATGCACCTGTAGTCCTAGCTACACAGGAGGCTGGGGAAGGAGGATCACTTCAGCCCAAGAGTTCAAGGGTGTAGTGTTCTCTGATTATGGTACTGTACTCCAGCCTGGGCAACAGAGTGAGATCCTGTCCCACTTACACTTGGTCCCACTTACAAACTTAAATACTTTCACATATGTTAAGCTGCATTTATAATCAAATAGATTTCCTTTTGAAAACCATTTTTTTTTTTGGAGACAGGGTCTTGTTCTGTCACCCAGGCTGGAGTGCAGTGATACAGTCTTGGCTCACTGCAGCCTCAACCTCCTGGGCTCAAGTGATCCTCCAGCCTCAGCCTCTTGAGTAGCTGGGACTACAGGCGCATAACATTATGCCTGGTTAATTTTTATATTTTCTTGTAGAGACAAAGTTTTGCCTTGTTGCCCAGGCTGGTCTCAGACTCCTGAGCTCAAGTGATCCACCTGCCTTGGCCTCCCAAAGTGCTGGGATTACAGGGGTGAGCCACTGTGACCGGCCTAAAACTTCCAATAGTCTCACTCCTTGCTGCTCAATCTGTGGTTCCCAGAACATCTATTTTGTCTAGGCATTTGTCAGAAATGCAAAACCCTGGGCCCCAGCCTGGACGTATTGAAGCAGAATCTGCATGTTCACAAAATCCCCAGGAACTATTATGCAAAGTAAAGCAGTAAACAAGCCAACAAGCAGAGCTTCCCAAAGTAATTTATCAACTTTTATAAATACTCCTAAACGTTCCAACAATCTATATAAACTTAATATGTTTCACCTTACCTTCAAATGTTTAAGTCAATTATGCAAATATACATTTTGAATTGGTATTAGAAGGCTGCTCTATTAACCCAATGGGACACATTTTCTCAAATATTACAAGTACACAAAATATCAAACATGCAAATTCTATTTTTATTTTTCCATGAGTTATTGGGGTACAGGTGGTACTTGGTTACATAAGAAAGTTATTTAGTGGTGATTTGTGAGATTTTGGTGCACCCATCACCCAACTAGTATACAATGCACCCCATTTGTAGTCTTGTGTCCCTCGTCCCTGCCCACTCTTCCCCCCAAGTCCCCAAAATCCACTGTATCATTCTGATGCCTTTGCATCCTCATAGCTTAAATCCCACATATCAGTGAGAATATACGATGCTTGGTTTTCCTTTCCTGAGTTACTTCACTTAGAATAGTAGTCTCCAATCTCATCCAGGTCACTGCAAATGCTGTTAATCCATTCCTTTTTATGGCTGCATAGTATTCTATCACACACACACACACACACACACACACACACACACACACATATATGCCACAGTTTCTTTATCCACTTGTTGATTGATGGGCATCTGGGTTGGTTCCATGATTTTGCAATTGTGAATTATGCTGCTATAAACGTGTGTGCAAATATATTTTTCAAATAATGACTTCTTTTCCTCTGGGTAGTAGTGGGATTGCTGGATCAAATAATAGTTCTACTTTTAGCTCTTTAAGGAATCTCCACACTGGTTTCCACAGTGGTTGTACTAGTCTGTATTCCCACCAGGAGTGTAGAAGCGTTCCATGTTCACTGCATCCACACCAACGTTGTGTTTTGTTGTTTTGTTTTTAGATGGAGTCTTGCTCTGTTGCCCAGGCAGGAGTACAGTGGTGCCACTGCAATCTTTGCCTTCTGGGTTCAAGTGACTCTTCTGCCTCAGCCTCCCTAGTAGCTGGGACTACAGACGCATAATACCACGCCCGACTAATTTTTGTATTTTTAGCAAAGAAGGCGTTTCACCATGTTATCCAGGATGGTCTCAATCTCCTGACCTTGTGATCCACTTGCCTTGGCCTCCCAAAGTGCTAGGATTACAGGTGTGAGCCGCCACGCCTGGCCACATCTACTCTTTTTTAGTTTTTTGATTATGGCCATTCTTGCAGGAGTTAGGTGATATTGCATTGTGGTTGTGATTTGCATTTCCCTGATCGTTAGTGATGTTGAGCATTTTTTCATATGTTCGTTGTCCATTTGTATATCTCCTGTTGAGACTTGTCTATTCATGCTCTTAGCCCACTTTTTGATGGGATTGTTTTTTTCTTACTGATTTGAGTTTGTTGTAGATTCTGGATATTAGTCCTTTGTCAGATGTATAGATTGTGAGGATTTTCTCTCACTCTGTGGGTTGTCTGTTTACTCTGCTGACTGTTCTTTTTGCCATGCTGTTTAATTAGGTCCCAGCTATTTATATTTATCTTTGTTTTTATTGCATTTGCTTTTGGGTGCCTGGTCAAGAAATCCTTGCCAATGTCTAGAAGGGTTTTTCCATTGGAGATTTTTCCTCCATTAAGGCCTTAATCCATCTTCTTCTTCTTCTTTTTTTAAATGGAGTCTCACTCTGTCGCCAGGCTGGAGTGCTGTGTCCCAATCTTGGGTCACTGCAACCTCGACCTCCTGGGTTCAAGTGATTCTCCTGCTTCAGCTTCCCGAGTAGCTGGGATTACAGACACGTGCCACCACACCCAGCTAATTTTTGTATTTTTAGTGGAGACGGGGTTTCACTGTATTGGCCAGGCTAGTCTCAAATTCCCGACCTCAGGTGATCTGCCTGCCTCGATCTCCCAAAGTGCTGGGATTACAGGCATGAGCCACCTCACGCAGCCCCTTAATCCATGTTGAGTTGATTTTTGTATAAGGTGAGAGATGAGGATCCAGTTTCATTCTCTTACGTGTGGCTAGCCAATTATCCCAGCACCATTTGTTGAATAGGGTGTCCTTTCCCCACTTTATGTTTTAGTTTGCTTTTTGTTGTTGTTGTTGTTGTTGTTGTGGTGGTGGTTTTTGAGCCGGAGTTTCGCTCTTGTTACCCAGGCTGGAGTGCAATGGCGCGGTCTCGGCTCACCCGCAATCCCGCTTCCTGGGTTCAGGCAATTCTCCTGTCTCAGCCTCCTGAGTAGCTGGGATTATGGGCACGCGCCACCATGCCCAGCTAATTTTTTGTATTTTTAGTAGAGACGGGGTTTCACCGTGTTGACCAGGATGGTCTCGATCTCTTAACCTCGTGATTCACCCGCCTCGGCCTCCCAAAGTGCTGGGATTACAGGCGTGAGCCGCCGCACCCGGTCTCATTTGCTTTGTTGAAGATCACCTGGCTCTAAGTATTTGGGTTTATTTCTGAGTTCTCTATTCTGATCCACTGGTCTTTGTGCCTATTTTTATACCAGTCCCATGCTGTATATTTTGGTGACTATGGCCTTACAGTATAGTTTGAAATCAGGTAGTGTGATGGTTCCAGATTTGTTCTTATCCCCTTAATAGTAAATACTATAATTTTGAATTATCAAAAAGCCTTTAATACTCAACTTTATTTCTGGGTTTTGAGAGATACTTATTTACTAAAAATAAACCATTTTATTACTCCACATAATTTTAGTTTACTGATTAATTCTATAAAATATTAAATAACTAATTCCAATCCTACACAAGCTCTTTCAGAAAATGGAGCATCGGACATTTCCCAATTAATTCTATGAGGCTGATATTACCCTGATAAAGACATCAAAAGAAAACTACAGACTAATGTCCCTTATGAGCTCAGATGCACAAATCCTTAACAAAATATCAGCAAATAGGATCCATCAATACAAAAAAGGATTATGCACTGTGACCAAGTGGAATTTATCCCACATAATTTTGTAGATAACCCTCCCCTCCCATAATATAATGTTAACAAATTTAATTCTAGATATCACTTGTGGCTTTGTCTAGAGAGTGAAAACTTTAACATAAAGTCATTGTATTGATGGGAAGCTATTATTGTGTGTTAGAGTAATGAGAAGCAGAAATACATACAAGAGACTGGATGCAGTGGCTCACGCCTGTAATTCTAGCATTTTGGGAGGCCAAAGTGGGTGGATCACCTGAGGTCAAAAGTTCAAGACCAGCCTGGCCAACATAGTGAAACCCCATCTACTAAAAATACAAAAAATAAGCTGGGCATGGTGGTGGGCATCTGTAATCCCAGCTACTTGGGAGGCTAAGGCAGGAGAACTGCTTGAACCCGGGAGGCAGAGGTTGCAGTGAGCTACGAGTGCTCCATTGCATTCCAACCTTGGCTACAAGAACAAGACTTCGTCTCAAAAAAATAAATAAATAAATAAATAAAAGAAAGAAAGAAAGAAAAGAAATACGTATAAGATCCAGAGAATGTTGAAAGGAGTCTCACTTGGTGTGGGAGTGGAACTGCCCTATGGGTTCTTCTTGCCTGCTGCATAGATAATGCCAATCTACTGAGACAGTATTACTGCAATAGAGAAAGAGTTTAATAAATGCAGAGCCAGCTAACAGGAGCTGGAGTTTTATTACTAAAATCAGTCTCCCTGAAAATTCAGAGCCTAGGCTTTTTAAAGGATACCTTGGTGGGCAGGAGCCAGGGAGTGGGGAATGCTGATTGGTCAGGTGGTGAATGAAATCAAGAGGGTGTCAAAGTGGATTTTTCTGGCTGTCTTCCGTTTCTGAGTGGGATCACTGAACTAGCTAAGCCAGTCTACTGGTGAGGGTGGTGACAGCTGGTCAATCAGAATGCACGGACTGACTGAAACATATCTCTAACACCAATCTTAGGTTTTACAATATGTTATTCCTAGAAGCAACTGGGGAGGTTAGGAATCTTGTGGCCTCTGGCTACATGAAGCCAGAGCATGATTTGTAATCTTGTGGCTGCTTTGTTAGTTTTACAAAGGTGGGGGGGTTGCCAAGCAAGGAGTGGGTTTGTTTTGGGAAGGTGCTGTTCTCATCTTTGTTTCAAAGTTAAACCAGAAACTCAATTCCTTCCATAGTTAGCTCAGCCTATAAGCAGAACTGAACAAGGACACCTTAGAGGTTAAAAGCAAGATGGAGTCAGTTAAGTCAGATTTTTTTCACTGTCTTCATTTTCCTATATCAGATTTTTCTGTCATAATTTTTGTAAAGCCAGTTTCAGAAGAATCAGGGACTTAGGCTGACTCTAACAGGAGTATGATTTTGTGTTGGGGAAGAGGGCAATTATAACAGAATGTTCCAGAGGGAGAGGGAATGGAATGTGTAAAATGAACTTCTTTGTCTATTCTAATAGAAGGAGGCTGGCAAGAAACAAGGAGGACCAGAGGGAAAGAGCAAGGACAACCTACAGAAGCTTCTCCTTTACGACCCTGTATGAAACAATGAATAAAGCCTCACCCACCTGTGTACTTCACTCCGGCAGATGCTTAGCAAGGTCAGTTTCTCTTCCCTTTAGGCAGAATAATTTAAAAATAATCATACCATCTTGTAATTATATTTTACTTCTATTTTATCTTTAAAAGATCAGAATTAGGTTTCCTTTCAGTACTTTGCAAATAAGCAGCACGTCCGCTCAGCTCCCAAGAATTTGTCAAGGGTCATGAACATTTCATGGGCCGGACTAATTGTGGTTACTTTCATTCTCTCTCTGATAAGTTTCATTTCCTTCCCTGAAACTTCATGAACTTCCTGTGGGGTATAGCTAATGAGAGCATATGGGATGGGCTGAGACCTTTACCATCTTCAGACGTTTGTGTTAAAGTGAATACTGTGATGTATCTTTTATGGTCAGCCTTATATGACAGCTCACAGAAGACAGTTGGAGGCTGCAGAGAAGTGGAAGAGGATGAAAGATGATTCTTGCCTTTGTGCAGTTAGTATTCTAGTTTGAGAATACAAACCATAATGCACACAACATGTGACTACAAATCAGTAACTAGCATGCATTGAGCAACCACTATGGAACACACATTGTGCTTAAACACACACACTTTAATTCTCACAAAAACCTGGGAGGAGATAGAGTTAACCCCCTCCCACCCCACCCCACCCCTTTTATGAGAAAACTGAGGTTTAGAGAAATTGACTCCCCAAAGGTCACCTAGCTAGAAAGTGGTAGAGGCAGATTTTGAACTCAGGCAAAGAGATGCCACAGGACAAAAGCAGCTTCAGTGAAGAGTTGTAGCAAGTATTAAGGACTGAGAAATTTATGTTTAATTTTTCTGCAGCTTTGGGCAAGTTATTTCATTTATAGGAGCCCTGTTTTACCTTATCTGTGAAATGGCTCTTTCTTCATTGGATTGTTCTGAGAGTGAATGAAAGTGCATGAAGCCCTGCAGCACATTCCGAGTGTATAATAAAGGCCTAGTGGGGTCAACAAGTGAATTAATGAACTCACATCACTGGTAACCCTCAGGGGAGACTCAGGCTCCTCAAATCTCGGGAGGAGATTTGCTTTGACTTACTTCTGTTTTCCTTAAACAAAAATCCTGAAATCCAGACAGTGAGACCTTGTCTCTTAACAACACCAACAACAAAAAGTCCAAAGGGAATCATGACCTCAACAAATCCAGTAGAGCGAGACAGTTAATTGCCCACGCTCTTCTCCTTAATTTTATCCAAACTCCCTGGGGTTTCTGGTTCTTTGGCAAGTGAGAGGCGTGCCCCTCAGCACTGGGTGAGCACACCGGGCTTGAATTTTAAGAAACGAGAAAGCAAAAAAAAAAAAGAAAGAAAGAAAGAAACGAGAAAGCAGCCGGGCGCGGCGGCTCACACCTGTAATCCCAGCACTTTGGGAGGCCCAGGCAGGCGGATCACTTGAGGTCTGAAGTTCGAGATTAGCCTGGGCAACATGGCGAAACCCCCGCCTCCAGGAAATATTTTAAAAAATAAGCCGAGTGTGGAGGCGTGTGCCTGTACTCCGGATGCTGAGGAAGGAGAATCGTTTGAGCCCAGGAGGTCGAGTCTGCGATGAGCGGCGACAGCGCCACTGCACTCCAGCCTGGGCGACAGAGTGAGGCTGTCTCAAAAAAAAAAAAAAAAAAAGTAAAAGCTCACAGGGAGAGACCTTTTCCCCTGGATAAGGCAGGCCCATGCTAAGTCCCCTCCCCATCGGGACGTTGGGGACAAACAGGACGGTGCGCATTTCCCTCCCCCGTCCCCATTTGGTCACCTCCACGTGCTGTACACCGGTGGGGGAGGCGGGGGCGGGGGAGAGGAGGAAAGACTCAGCCGCCGGTGCGTCCTTAACCAGCCGGCCTTGCAGCCCCTGCCCGGGGCGGAGGCGGCGCCCGGGGCGGGCTGAGCGTGACCGCGGGTCGGCGGGCGGGTTTAAGAGCGCGGCGTGCGCGCCCGGCCAGCGCCAGCTCCTGGCCGCGGCACAGCAGCCCCGGCGCCTGCCGTGCCACCCCGCCGCCACCGCCACCGCCGCCGCCGCCGCCGCCGCCGCCACCGCCGCCCGGAGCCGCCGCGCCATGCCCCGCATAGACGCGGACCTCAAGCTCGACTTCAAGGATGTCCTGCTCCGACCTAAGCGGAGCAGCCTCAAGAGCCGCGCCGAGGTGGGGGCCGTTCGGAAGTCGCAGTGGGACTGGGATTTTTTTTCTTTCCGGGTGGCGTGGGGCAGGTGGGTGGAAGCGGGTGGCGGGGGGGTTCCCGGCCTGCTTTGGTGTTTGAGGCTGGGGCGCTGCGCCCCCGTTCCGCCGTCCCCCACCTGCCAGGACCCGAGGTGTCTTTAAGGGCGGTGATGCGGCGGCCGGTGAAATTCTCCAGGCGTCGGTCGGGTTGGGTGGCCGAGGGGAAGTTCACAGAGTCGACCGCAGAGGGGCAGAGATCCAGTGTCCGATTGGGGTAGAAGGAACGGAGGTACGAGGGTGCTTAGGGCAAGACCAGGAAACTGGAGCAGGGGGAAGAGAGGACGAGGAAGGCAACTGCAGATGCCGGTGCTTCCTGGCAGCGTCTCCTAGCGCTGAGGACTGCCGCTGCTGTCGCGTTGGGTCCAGCGGTGGAACTTCGCGAACGCGTCTGCAAAACCAGGAGAAGCCAGGGCACGAGTTCGGGGTTTAACTTTCGGAGTTTGGCAGCCTTGCTGGCAGTGGGGCTCGGGGACGCGGCGGTCCTGGACACACAGCCCGCGGTCCCAGCCTAGCCCTGGAGAAGCGGAGAGCTGTGGGGTGGGACAGGTGGGGGCGAACGGGAGGCCTCGGGCGCTTCCCTGGTTCTGCCCCGAGGTACTCAAAGTCTCAGGAACAGGTGGAGACGACTGGAAATAGCCTGGGGCTGGGGGAAGGGAGGTCAGCCCGGGAAGGATAAACTAGTTGCCCTGAAAGGCGGAGTGCCCCGGGCTGGTGCGCGCTGGTGACCGGCTTTGCTGAGCGCTGGAGAGGAAGGTGAGGAAACTGGACACGGCTGAAGGAGTAAACACGAGGAGGCGGGGCCAGCCTGCGCAGCCCCGGCCACCCAGCTCCACAAACAAGACCGTAAATAAATGGCCTCAGCAGAGAAGTCCGCTCCCCACTCCAGTGCCAGGCCTAACTGCAGTTCGTGGGGCTGCCAGCTGAGGGCTGGCTTGGACTGGGGAAGCCTCTGCGTTAGCCAATGACTAAACCGGGCCGCCTTCTCTAAGCAGCAGCATTGGCTGGCTGGAACCCGACTGGAGGAGGTGGGGGAGGAATGATGAACGCTTATTGCCCCAGATTGGGTGGCCCTGTGCCTGTCCCTCATGACCTTTCAGGTGCTAAAGAAGGGTCCTCTCTTGGAACAAAAACAGTTTGGAGGGCAGGCGCGGACCTCTGGAAGCGTGAGCTGTAGCGAGACCAAGATGAAATATGGGGATTCTGGATAAGCTAATAAATTGCTGGCCTCAATGTTCTTTATTAAAAATGTAGTTAGAAGACAGAAACTTACTTTTCATCAAATTGGATGTTCAAAACAAAGGTATATGTGTTTTCCGAACCAGCAAACATGCTGAGAAGGTAAAATATTGAAGATTAATGTAATAGGGCCAGGCACAGTGGATCACACCTGTAACCCCAGCACTTTAGGAGGTTGAGGTGAAAGGACTCCTTGAGCCCAGGAGTTCGAGACCAGCCTGGGCAACATAGCAAGACCTTGGCTCTACAAAAATTTTAAAAATTAGCCAGGGCAGTTGTGCACACCTGTAGTCCCAGCGACTTGGAAGGCTGAGGCAGGAGGATCGCTTGAGCCCAGGAGTTGGAGATTACAACAAAAATTTTAAAAATGAGGGCAGTGGTGGACACTGTAGTCCCAATTACGTGGAAGGCTGAGTGGGAGGATGGCTTGAGCCCAGGAGCTGGAGGTTACAATGAGCTGTGATGGCGCCACTGCCCTTCAGCCTGAACAACCCTGTTTCTAAAACTAAAATTGATGTAATAGAATTAATTACTCGTTCTCCGGGAATAGCGTATCATTCAACAATGTCATGCAACACTTGGCTTCACAATTTGGGCAGATTGTAACCACCAGTGTTCGAGTTTGGGATGGCACCTTGGCAATCTTCATGTACACTTTGCAGTGGGAACTGAGTGCCCTTCAGAAGTCTTTTTCCTATTTTCAGGTTTGTGGGAGTTTGCCAGCCACGGGCCTGGAGGCTCACATTAAACAGCATTGTCTTTCCAACTGGTTGCCATAATGGTTTAGCTCCCTGGTGCGTCAGGCTGCTGCCTGGCTGACCACTCCGTGATCTGACGTTACGTGCCTCAGTGGCGTTGAGGGGGTCTAGTTAGGCCTCCCTAATTCCCTCTCCATGTTTTCTCAGTTTGCTTACTGATGCCTGAAATTTTTCTTAGGCAGGTAAAAACTTTTCCTTATACAATCAGAAACTTAAAATGAGTGCATCCTGGCAGAAGTAACTTCTGGGGGCAAATTGGAAACTGAACGGTAGGTGACCGACATTGAGCCTAACAGGGCGGATTTGTGTGGAGCCAGGAAAGAGAACATACACCCTGGGAGTAGAGTCTGGCTGGGGGAGGAGAGTTTTGACAGTTGATGACAGACTTATCCTCATGACAGTTTTGCTAAGAGCCAGGCCTGGTGATGGATTATCAGGCTGTAAGCAGGAAACTGACAGTAAGAGTTATCTCCCCCAGAAGCTTCACTAGTAGTGCCTGCAAGGACATTTCCACCAGCCTCCCATAAATGAACATGAAAGAGATGAATTTGAGGTCACCTCCGAGAGGCAAAGGATACAGGTAGCAGTGGCCCAGGTGGCCGTACCTTGGATTCTCCAGGGAGGCATTCATCTCTCAAATGTCCAGTCCCTGGCACAGAAGAATAAAGCACCACGGGGTCATGCAGGGACATTTGGATAATCTTTTTTCTGAGAAGTGACAAGTTTGTGGATAGAGGCAAGACCTTGGCTTTCATTTGATAGGCTGGGGAGCCTGCATTCTCCCTGTTTTCTTCCTTGGAACCCATTTCTGGCTCTAACATTCTAACCTAGTCCTTAAGCTAGTAAGAATTTAGTTATTTATTTTGAGACAGAGTCTCGCTCTGTCACCCAGGCTGGAGTGCAGTGCGGTGGTAATGACTTGCTGCAACCTCCGCATGTGGATTCAAGCCATTCTCCTGCGTCAGGCTCCCGAGAAGCTGGGATTACAGGCGCCCACCACACCCAGATAGTTTTTATATTTTTAGTAGAAACAGGGTTTCACCATGTTGGCCAGGCTGGTCTCAAACTCCTGACCTCAGGTGATCCTCCTGCCTCGGCCTTTCAAAGTGCTGGGATTACAGGCGTGAGCCACGGTGCCCGGCCAATAATAATTAAAAACTAAAAATATCCCCCCAAAAAACTTAATACATTGTCAGGCATTGAAGAGAATTGCAGCAAATTACTGATTTTGTTTTAGGACAGGGAAGACTCAATAGATGTTCAGTCTGCTTAAAACTCCATAGCAGTTTTTTCCCCAGCAGTCCAGGGAGAAGAGTTCTGGTCTAGCTTTCACCATCTGCTACTGGTTGGTCTGAGAGGGACGAGAACATGGCAGAATGGCTGGGAGGAAGGATACTTGTGTTTTAGTCCAAGCTCTGTCACTGATTACTTTTTTTTTTTTTTTTTTTTTAAACTTTGCCTGTACGCCGGTTTCCTGGGGTTGCTATAATAACTGAGCACCATATACGTGGTGGCTTAAGTCACAAGAATTGATTATCTTACAGCCCTGGAAGGTAGCAGTCCCAGACCAAGATGTTGGCAGGCTTGATCCCTTCTGAGGGTGGGAGGGAGAATCTGGTTCTTGCCCTCCTCCCAGCTTCTGCCGGATTGCTGACAGTTCTCCCCAATCTCTGCCTTCATCTCCACATGAGGTTCTCCCTATGTGTATATCTGTGTCCAAATTTCTCCTTTTTAAAAAACTATTTTTGAGACAGAGTTTTGCTTTTGTTACCCAGACTGGAGTGCAATGGCGAGATCTCGGCTCACCCCAGCCTCTGCTTCTTGGGTTCAAGTGATTCTCCTGTCTCAGCCTCCCAAGTAGCTGGGATTACAGGCATGCGCCACTACGCCCAGCTAATTTTGTATTTTTGGTAGAGACAGGATTTCTCCATGTTGGTCAGGTTGGTCTTGAACTCCTGACCTCAGGTGATCCGCCCGCCTCAGCCTCCCAAAGTGCTGGGATTATAGGCATGAGCCACTGCACCCAGCAATTTCTTCTTTTCATAAGAACATGTAATATTGGACTACGGCTCATGCTCTTGACCTCACCTGATCTTGATTGTTTGCAATGACCCTATTTTAAAAATAAGGTCACATTTACAGGTACTGGAGGTTAGGACTTGAACATTTTTTGGGGGGAAGACATAATTCAACCCTTAAGGGCCTTGGTAAATTTTGCTTTGGAAAATTAAAGGGTTTGACTAGTGTTGTTCTGAGTCATGAATGCATTAGAATCGCCTAGGGAAACACTCCAAATAAACACCTTGTCTCCAGCACAAAGGTGGTGATTGATGAAGTTTGGGGCAGCTGCAGTGTGGAAGCACAGACTCTGGAATGTTTCTAAATTTAGGTGTCAGTATAGCTAGTAATGAATATAATGATAAAAAGGGATCTGTGCTTTATTTCTGCAATAAAATATCAAAGCAGTATTTAATGCTTCAAGGAAAGCAAGTTCTGCCTGAAAAACAGTTGACAATATCAGAATCAAAATATGCTTCCTGGCCAGGCGTGGTGGCTTATGCCTGTAATCCCAGCACTTTGGGAAGCCAAGGCAGGCAGATCACCTGAGGTTGGGAGTTTGAGACCAGCCTGACAAACATGGAGAAACCCCAACTCTACTAAAATACAAAAATTAGCCAGGCGTGGTGGTGCATGCCTGTAATACCAGCTGCTCGGGAGGCTGAGGCAAGGGAATCCTTCGAACCCAAGAGGTAGAGATTGTGGTGGGCTGAGATTGTGCCATTCCTCTGCCCTACTGTATATGTAAAAATGCAGATTCACTGAGCCAGACTAAACTGTGTATTCAGTAGAATACACAGTTTCCACTCTGTATTCAGTAGAATACACTGTTTCTACTCTGTATTCAGTAAAATACAGTTTCTACTGTGTATTGATCAAGGATTCAAAAGAATGCACCCTTTTGCCTCTTATCTACTTGTGACCTGGAAGCATCCCCACTTCCTGCTTCTGATTGTTCTGCCTTACTGGACCAAACGACTGTACATGCTACACATATTGAGTAGTGTCTCATGTCTCCCTATAATGTATAAAAGCAAGCTCTACCCTGACCACCTTGGGCACCTGTTATCAGAACCTCCTGACGCTGTGTCATGGGCATGTCCTTTACCTTGGCAAAATAAGCTTTCTAAATTGACTGAGACCTGCCTCAGGTATTTTGGGATCACAATCCACAGTCACCATGGTGTGACAGCTGACTATACAGGTGTGTAGCCTGGGAGCAATAGGCTATACCATATAACTTACGTGTGCAGTGGGCTACACCGTCTAGGTTTTATGAGGACATTCTATGGTGTTCGGACAAAAATGAAACGACTAAGGACAAATTTCTAAGAAAGTGTGCCCATCATTAGGAGATGCTTGAGTGTATTTTGAATGGTTAAAGTCTAGGAGAAAAAAAAGGAAGCTCAACTCCTGTTATAGTTTAATAACAAAGCTTAATAGGGTTAACATAGTTGATCTAAGATGCCAATGATTAAAAGACATTATTTTATGCACCATCACAGATAGGTTGCCAATTTAACCGACTTTCTGAATAACAACAAAGAGGTGAATTTACTTCTATTAATGCCAAGAAAATAAAATGAAAATGAATTATGGTTTTGACATGTTAAAACGAAAAAGGCGGCCGCTTGCCTGAGGTCTTCCCTAAGCAAACGGAAACCGAACTTGGAGGCATTTAAACTGACAAATGAACAAACCAAACACAGTCAAGGACAAAAAGCCCAGCCGCCAATTGGCTGTATGGCCAGTGACACTGAGGTAACCATCCCATAATATGCAGTGACCTAGCTGGAGCCAAGGAGAAACCTCACTTAGCCCCAAGCCCTGTGTTCCATTCTGGTGCTTCAGCCATGATTCATGAATCATTGCTTTGCTCATATAATTGTTTTAATTTATTTTGCTTAAAATTCTTCTAACCTCTAAACCCTAACCATGTTTGCACTGATATCAGTGTTATTAAAAGTGCTGTATGGGCAGGGTCGTGTGGGTAGCAGTGCGGATTTTATATTAACATTTTTGTACTGAGGCTTTGCATTAGCATTACAGACGTTTTCTACATGAGCACTGTGGGTGTTGTATGCGTATTTCGGATGTCATATATGCCTTAGGAACGCTCTATTTGTGTTTTGAGGTGGGGTGTGGACCTTGCCCTGTGGCCACCTGGCCTTGGGTGGGGAGAACCTTGGTGTGCAGGATTCAGAGGCTTTTGGTGTCCACTTTTCCACACGGAGATGTTATTTATATGTGTGTGTGTGTGTATAATATTGCATTTTAAGTTTTGGGGTAAAACATGTGAAAAACATGCAAGATTGTTGCATAGGTACATACATGGCAATGTGGTTTGCTGCCTTCCTCCCCATCACCTATATCTGGCATTTCTCCCCATGCTATCTCTCCCCAACTCCCCACTACCCCGTACCTCCCCTGTTGCCCCCCCACAGACCCCAGTGTGTGATGCTCCCCTCCCTGTGTCCATGTGTTCTCACTGTTCAACACCCGCCTATGAATGAGAACATGCGGTGTTTGATTTTCTGTTCTTGTGTCAGTTTGCTGAGAATGATGGTTTCCAGATTCATCCATGTCCCTACAAAGGACACAAACTTATTGTTTTTTATGGCTGTATAGTATTCCATGGTGTGTATGTGCCACATTTTCCCTGTCCAGTCTATCATCAACAGGCATTTGGGTTGGTTCCAAGTCTTTGCTGTTGTAAACAGTGCTGCAGTGAACATTCGTGTGCATGTGTCCTTATAGTAGAATGATTTATAATCCTTTGGATACATACCCAGTAATGGGATTGCTGGGTCAAATGGAATTTCTATTTCTAGATCCTTGAGGAAGTGCCAAACTGTCTTCCACAATGGTTGAACTAGTTTACACTCTCACCAACAGTGTAAAAGTGTTCCTATTTCTCCACATCCTCTCCAGCATCTGTCTCCAGATGTTTTAACCATCGCCATTCTAACTGTGTGAGATGGTATCTCAATGTGGTTTTGATTTGCATTTCTCTAATGACCAGTGATGAGCATTTTTTCATATGTTTGTTGGCCTCATAAATGTCATCTTTTATAAAGTGTCTGTTCATATCCTTCACCTATTTTTGAATGGGTTTGTTTCTTATAAATCTGTTTTAGTTTTTTGTAGATTCTGGATATTAGCCCTGTGTCAGATGGTTAGATTGCAGAAATTTTTTCCCATTCTGTTGGTTGCCGATTCACTCTAATGAGTGTTTCTTTAGCTGTGCAGAAGCTGTGGAGTTTGATTAGATCCCATTTGTCTATTTTGGCTTTTGTTGCCAATGTTTTTGGTGTTTTAGTCATGAAGTCCTTGCCTATGCCTATGTCCTGAATGGTTTTGCCTAGATTTTCTTCTAGGGTTTTTATGTTGTTAGGTCTTATGCTTAAGTCTTTAATCCATCTGGAGTTAATTTTAGTGTAAGGTGTCAGGAAGGGGCCCAGTTTCTGCTTTCTGCACACTGCTAGGCAGTTTTCCTAACACCATTTATTAAACAGGGAATCCTTTCCCCATTGCTTGTTTTTGTCAGGTTTGTCAAAGATCAGATGGTTGTAGATGTGTGGTGTTGCCTCTGAGGCCTCTGTTCTGTTCCATTGGTCTATATCTCTTTTGGTACCAGTATCATGCTGTTTTGATTACTGTAGCCTTGTAGTATAGTTTGAAGCCAGGCACTGTGATGCCTCCAGCTTTGTTCTCTTTGCTTAGAATTGACTTGGCTATGTGGGCTCTCTTTTGGTTCCATATGAAGTTTAAGGTGGTTTTTTTCCAGTTCTGTGAATAAGGTCATTGGTAGCTTGATGGGGATAGCATTGAATCTGTAAATTACTTTGGGCAGTATGGCCATTTTCATGATATTGATTCTTCGAGCATGGAATGTTTCTCCACCTGTTAGCATCTTCTCTTATTTCCTTGACCAATGGTTTGTAGTTCTCCTTGAAGAGGTCCTTAACATTCTTTGCTGGTTGTATTCCTAGGTATTTTACTCTCTTTGTAGCAATTGGGAATGGCAGTTCGTTCTTGATTTGACCCTCTTTAAGTCTGCTATTGGTGTATAGGAATGCTTATGATTTTTGCACATTGATTTTATATCCTGAGACTTTGCTGAAGTTACTTATCAGTTTCAGGAGATTTTGGGCTGAGACAGTGGTGTTTTCTAAATATCCAGTCATGTCATCTACAAATAGACAATTTGACTTCTTCCTTTTCTAATTGAATACACTTTCTTTTTCTTGCCTGATTGCTCTGACTAGAACTTCCAATACTATATTGAATAGGAGTGGTGAGAGAGGGCATCCTTGTCTAGTGCCAGATTTCAAAGGGAATGCTTCCCGTTTTTGCCCATTCAATATGATATTGGCTGTGGGTTTGTCTTAAGTAGCTTTTATTATTTTGAGATACGTTCCATCAATAGCTAGTTTACTGAGCCTTTTTAGCATAAAGGGCTGTTGAATTTTGTCAAAAGACTTCTCTACATCTATTGAGATAATCATGTGGTTTTTGCCTTTGGTTCTGTTTATGTGGTGAATTACGTTTATAGACTTGCGTATGTTGAACCAGCCTTGCATCCCTGGGATGAAGCCTACTTGATTGTGATGGATAAACTTTTTGATGTGCTGCTGCAATCAGTTTGCCACTATTTTATTGAAGATTTTTGCATCTATTTTCATCATGGATATTGGCCTGAAGTTTTCTTTTCTTTTTGAGTCTCTGCTGGATTTTGGTATCAGGATGATGTTAGTCTCATAAAATGATTTGGGAAGGATTCCTTCTTTTTGGATTGTTTGGAATGGTTTCAGAAGGAGTGATACCAGCTCCTCTTTGTATGTCTGGTGGAACTTGACTGTGAACCCATCTAGACCTGGGCTCTTTTTGGTTGGTAGGCTATTAATTGCTGCCTCAACTTCAGCCCTTGTTATTGGTCTATTCAGGGTTTCGGCTTCTTCCTGGTTTAGGCTTGGGAGGATGCAAGTGTCCAGGAATTTATCCATTTCTTTCAGGTTTACTCGTTTATGTGCATAGAGCTGTTTGTAATAATCTCTGATGGTGGTTTGTATTTCTGTGGAATCTGTGGTGATATCCCCTTTATCATTTTTTGTTGCATCTATTTGATTATTTTTTCTTTTCCTTTTTATTAATCTGGCTAGTGGTCTATTTTGTTGATCTTTTCAAAAAACCAGCTCCTGGATTTATTGATTTTTTTTTTTTNTTTTTTTGAAGGGTTTTTTGTGTTTCTATCTCCTTCAGTTCTGCTCTGATCTTAGTTGTTTCTTGTCTTCTGCTAGGTTTTGAGTTTTTTTGATCTTCCTGCTCTAGCTCTTTCAATTTTGATGCTAGGGTGTTGATTTTAGATCTTTCCTTACTTCTCATGTGGGCATTTATTACTATATGTTTTCCTCTAGAAACTGCTTTAAATGTGTCCCAGAGATACTGGTATGTTGTGTCTTCGTTCTTGTTGGTTTCAAATAACATCTTTATATCTGCCTTCATTTCATTGTTTATCCAGTGAACATTCAATAGCCAGTTCAGTTTCCATGAAGCTGTGTGGTTCTTAGTTTCTGAATTCTGAGTTCTAACTTGATTGCACTGTGGTCTGAGAGACTGTTTGTTATGATTTCCATTCTTTTGCATTTGCTGAGGAGTGATTTACGTCCAATTATGTGGTCAGTTTTAGAGCAGGTATGATGTGGTGCTGAGAAGAATATATATTCTGTGGATTTGGGATGGAGAGTTCTGTAAGTGTCTATTAGGTTAGCTTGGTCCAGGTCTGAGTTCAAGTCCTGGATATTCTTGTTAATTTTCTGCCTTGTTGATCTGTCTAATATTGACAGTGGAGTGTTAGTCTCCCACTATTATTGGGTGGGAGTCTAAGTCTCTTTGTAGGTCATTAAGAACTTGCTTTATGTATCTGGGTGCTCCTGTATTGAGTGGGTATATATTTAGGATTGTTAGCTCTTCTTGTTGCACTGGTCCTTTTACCATTATGTAATGTCCTTCTTTGTCTCTTTGGATCTTTGTTGGTTTAAAGTCTATTTTATCAGAAACTAGGATTGCAACTCCTGCTTTTTTTTGCTCCCCATTTGCTTGGTAAATCTTCCTCCATCCCTTTATTTTGATGCTTTGTGTATCCTTGCATGTGCAATGGGTTTTGGCTTTTTATCCAATTTGCCAGTCTGTGTCTTTTGATTGGGGCATTTAGTCCATTTACATTTAGGGTTAATATTGTTGTATGAATTTGATCATGCCATTTTGATGCTAGCTAGGTGTTTTGCCCATTAGTTGACACAATTTCTTCATTGTGTCGATGCTCTTTACCATTTGGTATGTTTTTGGAGCGGCTAGTACTAGTTGTTCCTTTCTATGATTCATGATTCTTTCAGGAGCTCTTGTAAAGCTGGCCTGGTGGTAATGAAATCTCTGAGTAATTGCCTGTTCGCAAAGGATTTTATTTCTCCTTCGCTTATGAAACTGTTTGGCTGGATATGAAATTCTAGGTCGAAAGTACTTTTCTTGAAGGATGTTGAATATTGGCCCCCACCCTCTCCTGGCTTGTAGGATTTCTACAGAGAGATTCACTGTGAGTCTGATGGGCTTCCCTTTGCGGGTAGCCCGACTTTTCTCTCTGGCTGCCCTTAGCATTTTCTCCTTCATTTCAACCCTGGTGAATCTGACGATTATGTGCCTTGGGGTTGTTCTTCTTGAGGAATATCTTTGTGGTGTTCTCTGTATTTCCTGGACTTGAATATTGGCCTGCCTTGCTAGGTTGAGGAAATTTTCCTGGATAATATCCTAAAGAGTATTTTCCAGCTTGGATTCATTGTCTCCGTCACATTCAGGTACACCTATCAAACGTAGATTAGGTCTTTTTACATAATCCCATATTTCTTGGAGGCTTTGTTCATTTCTTTTTACTCTTTTTTTCTCTAATCTTGCCTTCTCATTTTATTTCTTTGATCTTGGACCTCTGATACCCTTTCTTCTGCTTGGTCAATTCGGCTATTGAAACTTGTGTATGCTTCATGAAGTTCTCGTGTTGTGTTTTTCAGCTCCATGAATTCATTTATATTCCTCTCTAAGCTGTTTATTCCCGTTAGCATTTCATCAAACCTTTTTTCAAGGTTCTTAGTTTCTTTGCATTGGGTTAGAACATGTTCTTGTAGCTCAGAGAAGTTTGTTATTACCCACCTTCTGAAGCCTGTTTCTGTCAATCCATCAGCGTCATTCTCCATCTAGCCTTGTTCCCTTGCTGGTGAGGAGTTGGGATCCCTTGGAGGAGGAGAAGCATTCTGGTTTTGGGTGTTTTCATCGTTTTTGTGCTGGTTTCTTTCCATCTTTATGGATTTATTTACCTGTGGTCTTTATAGTTGGTGACTTTCAGATGGGGTCTCTGAGTGACATCCAGTTTGTTGATGATGAAGTTATTTCTTTCTGTTTCTTAGTTTTCCTTCTAACAGTCAGGCCCCTCTGCTGTAGGACTGCTGGAGGTCCACTCCAGGCCCTGCTTGCCTGGGGATCCCCTGCAGCAGCTGCAGAACAGTAAGGGTTGCTGCCAGTTTCTTCTTCTGCTATCTTTGTTCCAGAAAGATACCCACCAGATGTCAGTCTGAGCTCTCCTTTATGAGGTGACTCTGGATATTCAGGCATCAGGGAGCTGCTTGATGAGACAGTCTGTCCTTTATAGGAGCTCAGGTGCTGAGCTGTGAGCTCTGTTCCGTTTAGTGCTACTGGGCAGGTATGTTTAAGTGTGTTGCAGCAGAACTCATAACCTCCTTTTTTTCCCAGGTGCTGTGTCACAGAAGGTAGGGCTTTATTTATAACTTTCTGTCATGCTGCTGCCTTTTTTCAGGGCTGCCCTGCCCAGCGAGGAGGCAGCCTAGTCACAGTCTGCCAGTAGAGGTGTTGTTGAGCTGCTGTGGGCTCCGCCCAGCTTCTGTGTGAACTTCCCTGCAGCCCTGTTTATAGGGGTGTAGTTAGAACTGCCTCAGCAATGGCAGCCCTAATCTGTAATGGTGAACTCTCTCTGTAATGGCAGGCTGCCTCGGCAGTGGTGGGCCACCTCAGTAATGGCAGACGCCCCTCCCCCACAGAGCTGGACTGTCCTGGGTTCAGCTGTGCTTGCTGTGAATCTCTCAATCCAGAGCATTTCAGATTGCTGGATTTTTGGGGGTAGGACTGGCCAAGCCTGATCACCTGGCTTCCTGTCTCAGACCCCCTTTTTTTTTCCTCAGTTGAATGGGTGACTCTGTCTCCCAGCTGTTCCAGCCACCAGCTGAAAAGGTGCCTGGATTTGTGTGAGATTTTCTACAGAGACCCGCTGAGCCAGCTGAAACAGCCATGTGGAGGCCAGTGGCACTTTTCTGCCCTAGAATCTCCTGGCCTGTCTGTTTCAGTACCCTTTTTATCAGTTGAATGGGTGACTCTGTCTCCCAGGTGTTCCAATCGCCTGTTGAAAAGGCACCCGGGATCTGTGTGATTTCTTGTGCGGCGACCCACTGCGCCGGCTGAAACAGCCGCTCTGGAGATTCGTGGTGCTTTTTGCCCGGCAATCTCCTGGCCTGTCTCCCTGTTTCAGTCCGTTTTATCAGTTAAATGGGCGAGTCTGTCTCCCAGGCGCTCCAGTAATCAGCTGAAATGGCGCCTGGACCTGGGTGAGTTTTTTGTGCGGAGACCCACGGTGCTGGCCAGAACAGCCGCCCTGGCAACCAGTCACGCTCCTCTGCTTGGGAATCTCCTGGCCTGTGGGCAATAAAAATCAATCTGGAAATTGCAGCATCCACTCACCCTCCGCACTGTCGCTGGCAGCTGCAATCCAGAGCTGCTCCTAATCGGCCATCGTCCATGGAGATGTTCTTACCAGTCTCTAACCCTCAACCGTCAGGTCTGCAAATGGGAAGGATTTACTCACTGTGGAAGCAGCTGGAGTTGTCCCAAAGTGAGGCAGTGTCCCCCAAGGTCTGTGCTGAGAATGCTGCTCTGCCTTTGCTTTCCTGCCAGGTTTGTGCTTAGGAGAATACAGCTCTGCCCTGGAGGTGCCATCCCCCCTAACCCGCCCTGGGTTCTGTGCTGAGGTCGCAGCTGCGCCCTCACAGTCCCCCCCAGGTGTGTACTGAGTAGAACACAAGTCCGCAGACCGCTGCCGGCGCTGTGATGCCACGCACGCCAGGGGTGGAGCCTCAGGAATCTGAAAACGCAGGCTTGGGCGCCCCCTGCTGGCTGCTAGGGCCAATGCAGGGCTCTCTTACACTGTGGTGACCGTGTCCATTGCTGGTGGTTGGGGCACTTGGAGGGCCCTCTTATTCACAGTGCAGTGGCAGTACGCCCCCTGCTGGCAACCACGGCAATGCAGGATCCTCTTGCGGTGTAGTGGCAGCACACCCCCTGCTGTCCGCTCGGGGCACTGCAAGGCCCTCTTGCTCACAGTGCCATGGCAGCACACCCTGTGCTGGGAACCAGACTGCAGGGTCCTCTTGCTCATGGTGTGGTGCCCATGTGCCACCTTCTGGCAGCTAGGGACACTGCAGGGCCCTCCTGCTAACAGTGTAGTGGCAGCACACACCCTTCTGGCAGCTTGGAACACTGCATGGCCTTCTTGCTCCCGGTGTGACAGCTGGCGCCCCCTACTGGCCTCCTTCTTCACCACTTAAAGTCAGTGCGCCAGTTATTCAGCACCCACAGTTCTGCAAATACGAACTGAAACGGAGCTATTACTGGAGTGAGCAGATGTCCCACTTCTTGTCTAACTTGGAATAAAGATTTTCACCCAGAGGCAGTACAAAGATGGCAGATAACTTCACTGAAAATAAATACAGTGTAAAGAGCTTATTGTAGAAAAAATAGGCCCTAAGGTAGGAGTGGGCTGATCACGCAGGAAAACAGCACAAGATTCCTATGCAGGGAATTTTATTTTGGACTTCTTCACATTCCTGCCTCTGTCTCAAGTCTCTGCCCCTGTTTTCATTGTCTGGTTTTTCTGCTCCTGCCTTAGGTCCCCGACATGCCCCTCTTAGGCTTGTGGAACATCCTCACTGCTGGATAAGTCACATGGGCAGGGATCAGTCCAAAGCTACTGTTGGGGCTGGCTCCTTCCCGCCCCCCAGGAAGATCCACAGCAGTCATGTCTGTACCTCCTGTGCCTGCCTATCTCTTTTGAATGTCCTTCTCTGCCCTAACCTGTACTTATGGTGCCAGGTTTCTCTTAAGAATGCCCCCTTTGTCCTTATCAGCATGTAGCTAGCAATATTCTGACATTTTAACTGCAGACTGAATGATGATTGGGGCATCTTAAGAGGAGTTCTTTCTTTTCTTTTTTTTTTTTAATTAATAAAACATGTGTGCTACAAGAATTTAACATTTTATTATACTTTTTTATTTTGTAAAAGACATAAGATGGGTAAGTTTCAATTTACAGCTAGAAAAAAATAGGAGTTTTACAAATATAAAGTTGCTTCCAATTTTTTTTTTTTTTTTTTGATGGGATTTTACAATGTTACCCAAGCTGGACTCCTAACTCTTTAATTTTTTAAAATTGCATTTTAGGTTTTGGGGTACATGTGAAGAACATGCAAGATTGTTGCATAGGTACATACATGGCAGCGTGATTTGCTGCCTTCCTCCCCTTCACCTATATCTGGCATTTCTCCCCATGCCATCTCTCCCCAACTCCCCACCCCCTGCTGTCCCTCCCCTATTTCCCCCCAACAGACCCCAGTGTGTGATGCTCCCCTCCCTGTGTCCATGTGATCTCTTTGTTCAACACCCACCTATGAGTGAGAACATGCGGTGTTTGATTTTCTGTTCTTGTGTCAGTTTGCTGAGAATGTTGGTTTCCAGGTTCATCCATGTCCCTACAAAGGACACGAACTCATCGTTTTTGATGGCGGCATAATATTCCATGGTGTATATGTGCCACATTTTCCCTGTCCAGTCTATCATCGATGGGCATTTGGGTTGGTTCCAAGTCTTTGCTATTGTAAACAGTGCTGCAATGAACATTTGTGTGCATGTGTCTTTATAGTAGAACAATTTATAATCCTTTGGATATATACCCACTAATGGGATTGCTGGGTCAAATGGAGTTTCTATTTCTGGGTCCTTGTGGAATCGCCACACTGTCTTCCACAATGGTTGAAGTAATTTACACTCCCACCAACAGTGTAAAAGTGTTCCTATTTCCCCACATCCTCTCCAGCATCTGTTGTCTCCAGATTTTTTAATGATCGCCATTCTAACTGGCATGAGATGGTATCTCAATGTAGTATTGATTTGCATTTCTCTAATGACCAGTGATGATGAGCACTTTTTTGTATGTTTGTTGGCCTCATATATGTCTTCTTTTGTAAAGTGTCTGTTCATATCCTTTGCCCACTTTTGAATGGGCTTGCTTGTTTTTTTCTTGTAAATCTGTTTTAGGGTTCTAGGATATTTCTTTCTGCATAGGTACCTCTTCTTCCTCCTACCCAAGACTGACAAGTTCCCAGCCACTCCAGCATTAGAGATGCTACTAATATGTAAATTTTTGGTGTTCCCTCCAGGTGAGCCTTCCCAGACTTTCCCTTTCCCAGGAGCTCCCCTCCTGTCCATGTCTAGCTATCTACCTACTACCCTGACAGAGCTCACTATCCCGTGTCTTTCCCAAAAGTAGTGAAGGAATGATTAATTGGAAACCATAGGAAACGAAATGAATGGAACCACTTCTAAGAGGATTCCGATGTGCACTCAGGTGTGCTGGGCCAGCCTCTGAAGCCCTTCTTGTTTGTGGAAGCCTGCCCTTGCTGGTAGCACTGCAGCTGGGCACAAGCTTCTCACGAGCTTGACAACTGGTGGTGAGCTCCCAGGGCTTGGATCCACACGAAAAGGTCTGGGCTGGGGCCACCAAACACTGCAAAAGGCTGAGGCCCAGAATGTAGTATTCTTCTTACCTTTTAGCTGTGCACTAGTTTATCCCATGCTTTTTGAGCCCCACTAGGACTACAAAGTTGGAAGACATTGTCCCTGTACTCAGACAGGTGAGGCAGATAATGAGCAAACTATGGAATAGATTATATAATAAAGTACAAAATAAAAGAATTGCTGGGCTGGAAGCAGTGGCTCACGCCTGTAATCCCAGCACTTTGGGAGGCCGAGGTGGGCAGATCACCTGAGGTCCAGAGTTTGAGATCAGCCTGACCAACATGGAGAAACCCCATGTCCACTAAAAATACAAAAATTAGCCAGGCGTGGTGGCCCATTCCTGTAATCCCAGCTACTCAGGAGGCTGAGGCAGGAGAATCGCTTGAACCTGGGAGGCAGAAGTCGCAGTGAACTGATATCACGCCATAGTACTCCAGCCTGGGCAACAAGAGCAAAAGTGCATCTAAAAAAAAAGAATTGTATTACTCGGTGCTATCTGTAGAACTAGAAAAAGAAGCCCGTGTCCTGGGTCCCACGTCTGTCCCCTAATTGCATCCCTCCTCACTGGGTAGGGCCTGTGGGCTATGCTGTTCCTTAGGCCATGCTCCAGGTACTCAGGATCCTGGATATCCTTCCCCAGGTGAGCTGATTCTTGGCCTGCATGGGCCTCTTGCGCTGGGGTGTTCCAAGGGCCACCCAGGCTGCTGGCGTGCTCACCTGCAACCCAAGAGTGGGCACGCAACAATGTTGGTGGGCAGGTAGGTGGTATGCACAGAGCTTCATTTGCAGACCGAAGGTGGGGGGCTGTTCATCTTGCACACATAAGGATTGGGGCGAGAAGGGAAGAGGGGTGGACTGGGCCAGGACCAGCTCCCCGTTGCCATGCCATGCTGCCTCTCTGGTTGTGAATGAAGTTGTTTTCTTAGGGTAGGAGGTCAGAACCTATTTTATGTAGCCATTTGGTTGTGAATGAAATTTTTTTTTTAGGACAGGAGGTTAGAACCTATTTTATAAGTAGCCATTTGTTTGTTGGACTGATCACATTGAATTATTTAGGAATGTGGCAGGTGGGCCTCTGTTATTTATTTATTTATTATTTTTAAGACAAGGTCTCACGCTGTCACTCAGGCTGGCATGCAGTGACATGATCGTGGCTCACTGCAGCCTCAACCTCCCAGGCTCAGTCAGTCCTCCCACGTCAGTTTCCTGAGTAGCTGAGATTACAGGCTCACGCCACCCAAGCCTCGCTAGTTTTTTATATTTTGCATAGAGACGGGGTTTCACCATGTTGCCCAGGCTGGTCTTGAATGCTTGAGCTCAAGTGATCTGCCTGCCTCAGCCTCCCAAAGCACTGGGATTACCGGTGTGAGCCACCATGCTGGCGCGCGTGCACCTCTGAACCCCTGACATGTTGGGTGGTAGGACTGGCTTTAATGAAGGCCTGTTAGAGAGCAGCAGAGATGTGGGGTTGGGGGGTTGGGGGGGGGTTGTTACTTTATGTTCCCTTTCAGGTCAGGCTCAGGGAATCAAATCTATATTTGGCGTATTGGCCGGCTGTGCCGGACTCAGTGCCAAGCATTCCTGTGAGGCTGAAATATTCAAAATGTTTATCTCTGGTAGTGAACAACTGGTCTGGGCTATTGAGGTGTGTGTGTCTGGGCGGATCAAGTTGGGGACGACCATTTTATTTCTCATTCTTAGAATTAAGGATGGCAAAGAGCTACCTCATAAAAAGGACTGGAAATGAGGGGAAGAGTTTCCCGTTAAGGCTGCCCTTTTCCATTAAGAGCTCTATGTTTTGTGTCCTGCTGATAGGTTTTGGAGTGCCAAGAAAAACCCATTGTGATCTCAGCCGGGTGCAGTGCGGCTGCTAGCCCCGTGCCTGTTGGAGGATAGAAGAGTAATTTGAGACCAAGGAATTCTGATCATTTCAAGCGTGCGAAGCCAAATGATAGAGGGCCATTAGCTGCACGCAGGTTGCAGTGGGTAGAGCCCTTCAGTTCTCTTTCAGAATGCTGCCATCACATGCTCCGCTGAAGTAGAACCCAGAGTTGTCGGGAAGGGAGTGGAGAGTGGGCAGGTTCGTGCCCTTACCGCATCTCATTTTCCTTCATTGGTGGCTGTGTGAGGCCTGTGCAGTATGTTTATGATGTCGCTCACCCAGGACGCTTTCTGGACACGGAACCCTGTGTTGAGAAACAAGAGAAATGAAAAGGCTAAAGGGCCTGAGCTATCCATGGTGTTTTCTGACTTCATGCTGATTGCAGAGTGCACGCTGTCTTAAGTGAAAAAAAAATAAAAGAAATATCTCGATAAACACTGGCAGAAAATGACTCTTGCTGCCTGGGTGCAGTGGCTCATGCCTGTAATCCCAGCACTATGGGAGGCTGAGGCAGGTGGATCACAAGGTCAAGAGTTCAAGACCAGCCTGACCAAGATGGTGAAACCCTGTCTCTACTAAAAATACAAAAATTAGCCAGGCACGATGGCAGGCATCTGTAATCCCAGCTACTCGGGAGGCTGAGGCAGGAGAATCCCTTGAACCTGGGCAGCAGAGGTAGCAGTGAGCCAAGATCACGCCACTGCACTCCAGCCTTGGCGACAAAGTGAGATTCCGTCTTAGAAAGAAAGAAAGAGGGGGAGGAGAAGGAAAGAAAGGAAGGAAAATGACTCTTGCCGGTATATTCATGAAGCCAGGGTTAATGTAGGTCTGAGTTACTTCAGAAGCATTCGGTTCCCACCTATGTTCCTCTGGCTGGCTCCCCTTGGGGAAGCACCCACTTCTAATGTGGTCTGCGTCCATCAGAGTCCAGCCAGAGAAACAAACAGTGCCGACTGTTGAAAACATAGAATTGAATTCAGGGCATCCTCACACAACTGAGGATATTGAAGTACCCCAGAGATCAGCAACAGCAAGAAGCCACCCCACCCTAGGGTGAGGGTCAGAGGGAGGAGGCGGTGTTCTGGAGCCCAGGAATGGACTGGGCTCCTTAGGGAAAGCTGGAACAAGGAACATGTGGGCCTCTCCAGGCCTGGGGGCAGTGGAGCTGCTCTGGAGAAGCTGCCTAACAGAGGGGTTCTGAGAGAGCTACCGCGGCATCTCCCCACCTCTCCCTGCCATTGTCCTCCAGTTTCCCACCCAGAGTCCTCCATTGGCCAATCCCAGCCACGAAGGAACTGGAGAAATGGAGCCTGTAGGAGGTAGCCTTCCTGGGATAAGAGCAGGCTGAGGTTGGTGGGTGGGCAGACAGGCTGGCACCTGCCCTGGGTCAGAGAAGTGATTTGGACTCTGCTAGCCCTTGGTGAGGGCCTGGCTCTAGCACGCGGCTTCTGCCAGGCCACCCTTGTGTCTGTGCTGCTGTTCGGGATTGCCAAGAGCAAAGTTAGTCCTACGTGCCCTGATCTTGAAGTTACAGGCGAACTGGGCCTCCCCCCAACCCTCCAGCCCCTTGCAAATCAAAGGAACAAGTGCTGATACATGGGAACATACGGGTGCAAGGTACTTTTCACCAGCTTTTTGAAAGATCCTCATCATTAAAGCAGCTGTGGAGGGCGAAAGGCCAGGGGGTCATGGTGTGGCACTCACTGCAGGGGAATTCAGAGGATGGCTCTAGGTGAAAGGTAAGAAGTGGGGACTGCTCAGGAGGAGGGCAGTGGTTGGCAAGGAAGAGTGGGGAGGTGCTCCTATGAGGGGAGTGGTTTCTCCAGGCCTTGGGAGTGGGGAGAAGATAACGTATATGTGGGTCTTCTGGGATGCGGATAGAAGACGGCTGTGGGATTGGAGAGGCTGGGAAAGGAGGAGAGAGCTTCCGATCCACGGGCTTGTCTCGGTGGAATTTCTAGTGCCTTCTGCTGGTGCTTGATCAAGGGAGGGTGAGGAGCCCATTTCAGCTTTTGCGCCTAGATCCAGTGTGTTACTTGGTTTCCTTGGGGACTCCAGTGTCTTTTGGAATACCTGTCTTTCACCCCTAAGAGCGCCCAGGGACCTTTGTATTGTTCCTGCTCGCTCCAAACTCCAGAAATTCTGTACATTTCACATAAGAGCAAAGCACTCATTTCTTTCCCATTTGGTTTTTGTTTTTTTTTTTTGTTTGTTTGTTTTTTGCCAACAGGTGGATCTTGAACGCACCTTCACGTTTCGAAATTCAAAGCAGACCTACGCAGGGATTCCCATCATCGTGGCCAACATGGACACTGTGGGCACATTTGAGATGGCAGCTGTGATGTCACAGGTGAGGCGGTAGGTTTTTATTTTTTCCCTTTGCTGCTGTCAACATGGACAAGTTATCAGGAGCCCACCCTGGCTTTATTCAGACACAGGGAAGAGTAGAAATGTGAGACGCTTTGGGTCATCCTCTGTCTCCCCCGTCAGTCAGAAAGTGGACCATGTCTGGGCATTGTGTTCAGTGAGGTGGTCTAGATCTGAATTCATGGCTTCTCTGAAAGAGACAGTGATAGTTTTGCAAGTTAGAGATACAAAGAGAAGCTAGACAACATGAAGAGTGCCATATTGCAGAAAAAATGACAGTCCCTTTGAAATGAAGGCAGAGCTGTTTTGTATGCAGTCTGCTGCAGCATTTACTGTATAATTATGCCAAATACATGTATCGGGTGCTCATGTGCAGAACACTGCACATAATGTATCTCTTAATTCTCTTTTTTTTTCGAGACAGAGTCTTGCTGTTTTACCCAGGCTGGAATGCAGAGGCGTGATCTTGGCTCACTGCAGTGTCCACTCTCTGGTTCAAATGATTCTCCTCCCTCAACCTCCCAAGTAGCTAGGACTACAGGTGCTTGCCACCATGCCTGACTAATTTTTGTGTTTTTAGTAGAGATGGGGTTTCACCACGTTGGCCAGGCTGGCCTCAAACTCCTGATCTCAGGTGAACCGCCTGCCTCGACCTCCCAAAGTGCTGGGATTACAGGCTTGAGCTATCGTGCCTGGCCCGTATCTCTTTTTTTTTTTTTTTTGGTGGGGGGGAGCTGTATCTCTTAATTCTTGACACAACTCAACAAGATAGGTTCCTTTTACAAATGAGGAAACTGAGGCAGAGAGAGGAAGGGCAGGTAAGTTGTCCTAGGCCCTTAGCCAGATATATACAGAGAGAGAATCAGGATTCCAACCCAAACTGACTTTAGAATTTAAGGAATTTACCTCTCAACTTAAAGGGACAGATCATAGTACACGCTCAAGGTCTGTTTTAGCCAACTACACTGGCCTAATTTACTATAAAGAGGGTAGGTAGTATCCTGACTTTGGCTGGGCGCAGTGGCTCACACCTGTAATCCCAGGATCTGGAGAGGTAGAGGCAGGCGGATTGCTTGAGCTCAGGAGTTCAAGACCAGACTGGGCAACATGGTGAAGCCTCATCTCTACAAAAAACCACAAAAATTTCCTGGGTGTGGCGGTGTGAGCCTGTGGTCCTAGCTACTCGGGAAGCTGAGGTGGGAGGGTCACTTGAGCTGGGAGGCGAAGGTTGCAGTGAGCCAAGATTGTGCCCCTGCATTCCAGCCTGGGTGACAGAGCAAGACCCTAAAAAAAAAAAAAAAAAAAAATTCATTGTGTAGATCAATCTGAGAAGTATTGTTGGTTAAAATTAAATTAAAAAGAGTATCCTGGCTTTGGGAAAAATAAAGGAAACCCTGTTGGTGGGCAGGAGCTTTATGGGTGAGGTGCAGAGCGTCTTCTGCATCCTCAGTGTGGAATGTCTGCTGCACTCAGGGGTTCTGTCTCTCCTGTGGATAATACCTGCCAAGTGAAAAAATAAATCCAATTAGTTTGGAGTGTTTCTCACTGTGGGCAGCAAGTCTAACCACAGGAGATGCTGAGATTCATTATTAGCCGGTGATTCGAAGGAAAAGATTCTCAAATAAATTATGAGCTCCAAAAATGGAGTAGAGGTGGTCCGCCCAACTCCATGATCACTGGTATTTTCTGTCAGACCTCAGCCCCTCTTGAGCATTGGGCCAGAGGCTAATAAATTAATTGCTAAGGAACTGGTATTTTTTTCTCCTTACCTTCTCCGTGCTCTGCTCTGTCATCAGCCATTGCTACTAATGAATCGTGTTAGTGAAAAAGCAAGGGGAACCAGGGAACTATCAAGTCTGATTAATTCAGGTAATAGATTATAATCCAGGGAAAATCTAGAACTTGCTGTGCTCTTCCCATTTTCCTAGGAAGTCTCCCTACTGACGGAATAGCGTAGACTGGTGTAGCTAACCATGGGTGGCTACTGCGAATTTCCTGTTTCTAGGATCCATGGAGCTAGCGCAAGTTACCAAAGTCACAGAAGTTTAGAATGAGAAGCTGTAGATGGAACACAGGCAGCCCAGAGAAGTTAGGTGGGAGGCTTCTGTTCTATACGAGGTTGGGTGTCCGATCTCCGTAGTCAGATCCGAGTTTGACTCTGGCCTCTACCTCTTCCTGGCTGTGCGCTTGTTAAAGTTTGTAGCAGTTGTTAAATTTTGTAAGTTTTTTTTTTTTTTTTTTTTTGAGATGGAGTTTTGCTCTGGTCGGCCAGGCTGGCGTGCAATGGCATGATCTTGGCTCACTGCAAGCTCAACCTCCTGGGTTCAAGTGATTCTCCTGCCTTAGCCTCCCGAGTAGCTGTGATTACAGGTGTGCACCCTCCTACCCGGCTAATTTTTTGTATTTAATAGAGATGAGGTTTCACCATGATAGGCTAGTTTCGAACTCCTGACCTCAGGCAATCCACCCGTCTCATCGTCCTAAAGTGCTAGGATTACAAGTATGTGCCACCATGCCCAGCAAATTTTGTAAGTTTGAATGTTTCTTGTTTTTTTTTTTTTTTTTTTTTTTTTTTTTTTTTTTTTTTTTTTTTTTTTTTTTTTTTTTTGAGACGGAGTTTCGCTCTTGTTACCCAGGCTGGAGTGCAATGGCGCGATCTCGGCTCACCGCAACCTCCGCCTCCTGGGTTCAGGCAATTCTCCTGCCTCAGCCTCCTGAGTAGCTGGGATTACAGGCACACGCCACCATGCCCAGCTAATTTTTTTGTATTTTTAGTAGAGACGGGGTTTCACCATGTTGACCAGTATGGTCTCGATCTCTTGACCTCATGATCCACCCGCCTCGGCCTCCCAAAGTGCTGGGATTACAGGCTTGAGCCACCGCGCCCGGCCCTTTTTCTTGTTTTTTAAATAGACATGGGGTCTTGCCATGTTGCCAGGGTGGTCTCGAGCTCCGGGGCTTAAGCAATCCTCCTGCCTTGGCCTTTTAAAGTGCTGGGATTACAGGCGTGATCCTGTATGTGCCTGGCCAATTTAAATTTCTTCAGCTCCATTTCTGCCCACAAAGCTGCTAATACTGTTCAGGCTAGGCGCAGTGGCTCACGCCTGTAATCCAAGCACTTTGGGAGGCAAAGGCGGGCAGGTCACCTGAGGTCAGGAGTTCGAGAGCAGCCTGGCCAACCCCATATCTAATAAAAATGCAGAAATTAGCTGGGCGTGGTGGCAGGTGCCTGTAATCCCAGCTACTCAGGAGGCTGAGGTAGGAGAATTACTTGAACCCGGGAGACGGAGGTTGCAGTGAGCCAAGATCATGCCACTGCATTCCAGCCTGGACGACAGAGTAAGACTCCATCTCATATAATGATAATAATACTGTTCAAAGTTGTTCCAAAAACTAAATGAAATCATAGGTGGGAAAGACTGACACAAACGCAGGAGCAGTATCATAGATTTAGGGTTACACTTTATATCATTCCTACCCTCAAGAATACCAGCTGCCCGATGGATTTACCTTTTAGTAAGAAGTGTTCAGGTTGTGAATACAAAAGAAAGCTTTCACGTATCAGGTAAGGTTCTTCAGGGTTGGCTAAGAAGAAGTTTGTGTTAGGATGGCCCTTCTCCTGGGCCGTGGACCTGCTGCATGGGTCTCTCTTTGGACCATCTGTGCTGCTTTTGACCTAATGCAGGTGTGAGAGGGAGCCTGGGTGGGCCGGGCAGGGCTCTGAGAATTCTCTTTTATCCGTCTCCTCCCTGCTGGCGGAGCCTCCTTAGTGCTGAATGCAGCAATGCCTAATCAGATTAGAATGGGAAACGGGGTTTTGTGATTTCAATGGTTGTACCTTTGTCTGGTTATGGCTGCTAGGAGCATACTCAAAGTAAATCAAGCATGAATGGCAGGAACACTGATGCCTTTGTCTGGTGGGATTACCACCTCCAGATGGAGGCGGGGGGGTTGCACTTGGCTTCTCATCCTAATGGTGCTGTTTTGTTTCCTAGCACTCCATGTTTACAGCAATTCATAAGCATTACTCCCTGGATGACTGGAAGCTCTTTGCCACAAATCACCCGGAATGCCTGCAGGTAGGACCACAGCCTGATGATCGGTTCAGTGTTGCAGGGGGAACTACATCTTCAGAGCTGTCAAGAGGATTTCAGGCAGTAGCAGAGAGTCGTAAAGAGTTCGCTGCTTCTCCAGCCCCGTGCCATTGCCAGGGATTTGCTGAGGAAACTCGTTTCTGTATCGTGTTATTAAAATACTAGCATTTATCTGTAAGAAATGTCCATTTTCTCTTGAAAGAGGAATGGTTATGTCTCAAGAGCTTGGGAAAGACCTGTGTTTCCTGCCAGGTACTCCAAGGTAGATCTAGTCTTTGGGCTGCAGAAAAAACTTCTAACAAAGTGTTTTAGAGTTCAGTAAACAACAACATTTCCACTGGGATCGCTATCATCAAAAGGACAGATAATTAGCCAGACATGGTGGCTCATGCCTGTAATCCCAGGACTTTGGAATGCCAAGGTGGGAGAATTGCTTGAACCCAGGAGATCGAGGGTAGCCTGGTCAACACAGTGAGACCCCCATCTCTATTTAAAAAAAAGAAAATAATTGTTGAGGATGTGGGGAAATTGGAACCCTTATTCACTGCTGGGAATGGGAAATGGTGTAGCTGCTTTGGAAAACAGCTGTCATTTCTTCAGAACTGTAATCATAAGAGTTACCATGCGACCCAGCAATTCCACTTCTAGGTGTAGACCCAACAGAAATTAACACATGTCCACAGAAAAACTTGAATATGAATGTTCACAGCAGCGTTATTCATAATAGCTCAAAAGTAGACACAACCCAAATGTGTATTAGTGTGTGAAAGGACTCATAAAATAAGGTCTATCCATGCAATGGGCTATTGTTCAGCCATAGAGGGAATGAACGTCTGACATGGGCTACAGGATGGATTGACCTGGAGGACATTTCACTAAGTGAAAAGGCCAGACCTGGCCAGGCATAGTGACTCACACCTGTAATCCGGGCACTTTGGGAAGTCGAGGCAGGCGGATAACCTGAGGTCGGGAGTTCGAGACCATCCTGACCAACGTGGAGACAGCCCGTCTCTACTGAAAATCCAAAATTAGCCGGGCGAGGTGGTGCAGGTCTGTACTCCCAGCTACTTGGGAGGCTGAGGCCGGAGAATCGCTTGAATCCTGGAGGCAGATTCAAGCAGAGATTTGACTCTAGCCTGGGCAACGAGAGCGAAACTGTCTCAAAAAAGGAAAAGGCCAGATGCAAAGGCCAGACGCGTCTACCATCTTATTTATAAGAAATGTCCAGAATAGGCAAATCTAAGTCATAAAACAGATTAGTGGCCTGAGGAAGTGGGGGGAGGGAGTGTGGTTAAGGAGTATAGGACTTCCTTTAGGAGGTTTATGAAAATGTAAAATCGATCGTGATGGTTACAGAACTCTAAATATACTAAAAATCATTGAACTGTGCGTGTTGAATGGCTGGGTTGTATGGTATGTCATTATACTTCAACAAAGCGGTTAAAAACCCAAGCGTTTCAAAAACAACAAAAAGCCCTACCGCAACACGCCTGCGTTTCCTCCTTCCGCATTCCAGGGTTCTGAGCTGAAGCCACAGGCAGGTCTCCCTGGGTTAGAGCCGCTCCCTGCTGATCAGATGATTTATGATGGGAAAGTGACTTCAGATCGTACTGTTTTCAAGGTCTCACTGGCTTTTGGTGGTGGCTGTTACTGTGCTTTAATTTTGATTAGTGAGAAAGTGGTTTTGGAGATAAAATCACTCTGACTCAGTAGTAAGTCCTTCGTTTTTACCATACTGTGTTCAAGTGAATTATGCTTGTTTTCACTTTCTTCTGTTTTTCCCTATGGTAAATTTGGGAATAATGATTTTCTTTTTTTCTTTTGCTTAGACCTCCCTCCAACATTTATTTATTTATTTTTGAGGCAGAGTTTTGCCCTTGCTACCCAGACTGGAGTGCAATGGCGTGATCTTGGCTCACTGCAACCTCTGCCTCCTGGGTTCAAGTGATTTTCCTGCCTCAGCCTCCTGAGTAGCTGGGATTACAGGTGTGTGCCACCCCACTCTGCTCATTTTTTATATTTTTAGTAGAGACGAGGTTTCACCATGTTGGCCAGGCTGGTCTCGAACTGACCTCAAATGATCCACCCACCTCAGCCTCCCAAAGTGCTGGGATTACAAGTGTGAGCCACTGCACCTGGCTTCCCTCCAACTTCTTTAAGGGAATTTTTGGCAATGTATCATTAACTGGAACCGTGGCCTTCATTACCGAATGTGATACCTGGACTAGTAAGTTCACTGCCCCGCCACCAAATAAAAGGTGAATGCAAAAGAGATCGTGTTAAAAACTTAGGAGCAGTGAGAGAAGGCAACCAATCTCAAGTTCCATATAGTGTAGTTAACAGAAATGAAGTCAGATGAAAAAGCAGAGCTCTAGTGCCACGGGGAGTGGGCGTGTGGATTGGGCTGGCGCAGGGCAGAGCTGTGAACCACGAGGCCCAGGCGTGAATGCACAGAGGAGGCTGGAGTAAATATGTGTCATTTACCCATCAGCTCACACTCAGCCCCGGGGCTGCAGCCACGTTGTTATGATTTGGGGGAATAACATAAAGGATATTAAGATATGTCACTCATGTGGCCCAGGGTGTAGAGATAAGGGTTAAAATATAAACAATCCATGTCTTAGTCTCAGTAAGGCATACATTAGTGAAAATAAGTCCTTTTCCAAAGGGCAGATGTTCAAAGAAGAGAGAGGTGTGAGCTTCAAGGGCACTGGTGGAAGCTAAGGGATGAGGGTGTTACAGGAGCGGGAATGGTGGCCTCAGATTTAAACACTTAGAAGTGCAATTGTGAACAATCATGTCAGGTTTGTTTTCACACCTTGGGAGATTTTACCCCTTTAATAGGAAAAGAGATTTGCAGTTCTGTGAACAGGCTGAGATGTGCATGCTGTATTAGGCTGGTCTTACATTGTTTTAAAGAAATACCTGAAATTGGGTCATTTATAAAGAAAGGAGGTCTTAATTGGCTAATGGCTGTGCAGGCTGTACGGGAAGCCTAGCGCCACCATCTGCCTTTGGGGAGGACTTTGGAAGCTTCCAATCATGATGGAAGACGAAGTGGGAGAGTGAGAGAAAGAGAGGGTGGGAGGTCACACACTTTTAAACGACTAGATCTCCTGTGACTCAGACCGAGAGATCACCACGGGGATGGCCCAAGCTATTCATAAGGGATCCATCCCCATGACCCAAACCTCCCATCAGGCCCCACCTCCAGCATTGGGGATCATATTTCAACATGAGATTTGGGTGAGGACAATATCCAAACTATGTCACATGCTGTGCTAGTATTTTATTGGGAGAGAAAAATAGGAGTTTATCAGAGGCATTTTAGATACTTTCCTCTCGCTCGCTGCCCAAGCAGGGCACTCAGGGTGAACACCCCAGCTTTCATTTGGGAAAGCCTGAGCTGATTGGCCATTTCTCCGTCTTCCTGGAAACTTACTAGTTCTCGCTCATTGTCCTCCCTGGAGTTTCCCTGATGTGACACATTCATGCCAGTAGCTATTTTTGGGGGGCGGGAGAGGTGTGGAATCTCGCTCTGTTGCCCAGGCTGGTGGCACTGTCTCGGCTCACTGCAACCTCCACCTCCCTGGTTCAAGCTATTCTCCTGCCTCAGCCTCCCAAGTAAGTGGGATTACAGTAACCTGCCACCACGCCTGGCTAATTTTTATATTGTTAGTACACACAGGGTTTCACTGCATTGGCCAGGCTGGTCTCGAGCTCCTGACCTCAGGTGATCCATCTGCTTTGGCCTCTTAAAGTGCTGGGATTATAGGCGTGAGCCACCACGCTCAGCTAATTTTTGTATTTTTAGTAGAGTCGGGGTTTCACCACGTTGGTCAGGCTGGTCTCGAACTCCCAGTCTCAGGTGATCTGCTTGCCTTGGCCTCCCAAAGTGCTGGGATTACAGCATGAGCCACTGTGCCTGGCCAAAGTTTAGGTAATTTAATGAATGAATCCCCTTTACCTCTGCTGTTGCATGTGTCTGAAGCAGGTGCACTGTGCATTTGATTAGGATTGCTGTACCCTCCCAGAATAGGTGTACAGATGGGGCAGGGTCTGATGTCTGAATGCTACTGTTCATGCCTGTCTTTTTGGTTTATTTTGGTGCAGCACGTAGCCGTGAGTTCAGGCAGTGGGCAGAACGATCTGGAAAAGATGAGCAGCATCCTGGACGCAGTGCCACAGGTTAAGTTTATTTGCCTGGATGTGGCCAATGGGTATTCAGAACATTTTGTGGAATTCGTGAAACTCGTCCGTGCCAAATTTCCTGAACACACCATTATGGTAAGTACAGTGGGACATTCTCAAGATGTGGAAGCCACAAGGGAGTTGTTGATTGTGTCTGGGGGAGCTGAATTCTCTTCAGAGCTTTTGGTGCCTCCTTAGTCAAAGACTAATTGAGGATCATTTGGGAAAGGTTAGGCAGCTAATATGCAAGATCAGAAAACTAGCTTTCCTCTATAAAAAATAAAATCTCCGGCTGGACATGGTGGCTCACACCTGTAATCCCAGCACTTTGGGAGGCCACAGAGGGCAGATCACCTGAGGTCAGGAGTTCAGGACCAGCCTGGTTAACACGGTGAAACCCCATCTCTACTAAAAATACAAACAAATTAGCTAGGTGTGGTGGCATATTCCTGTAATCCCATCTACTTGGGATGCTGAGGAAGAATTGCTTGAACCCGGGAGATGGAGGCTGCAGTGAGCTGAGAT
>NW_016107336.1:3292276-3302617 GCF_001604975.1 Cebus imitator
AAAAAAAAAAAAAAAAAAAAATCCCCATCAACTTCATCAGATGTTGGCTCCCAATTTTTCCTAAGTATCATCACATGTTTCTTACTATTTGATACTTTTTTTTTTTTAAGATGGAGTCACACTCTGTTGCCCAGGCTGGAGTACAGTGGCGTGATCTCAGCTCACTTAGCAACCTCTGCTTCCCCAGTTCAAGTGATTCTTGCGCCTCAGCCTCCCAAGTAGCAGGGACTACAGGTGCACACCGCCACGCTGCTAATTTTTTGTATTTTTAGTAGAGACGGAGTTTCACCATGTTGGCCAGGCTGGTCTTGAACTCCTGACCTCAGATGATCCACCCACCTTGACCTCCCAAGGTGCTGGGATTACAGGCATGAGCCACTGCACCTGGCCCCATATGATACCTTTAAAAGGGGTCTGTATTACTCCTTAACAAAGAGTGTATTTTAAGATTCAGAGCACATGACTAGATTTGAGTGTGGCATGTGTAGGTCCTCCAGGTCCCACCCCTGCTGCCAGCAGGAAGCTGCGCTGTGGGAGTTAGGAGTCCACAGTGTGAACGGTTCGCCGCAGTCCACTATTGAAGGTGTATCTGTTGCTGGTGTGTTTTATCTAGGAGCTTTGTTTCTTGACTTTTCCTAATGCACCTTAACTAGTTAGAATGTAGATTTGTGACTTTTGGGAAAGATGGATTCGCAGAAAAAGGGATTTGAAGTTCTAGAGTACAGCCTGGGCTTTTGCAAAATCCTATATTGTAATTATGCATGTCTTTGCTAATCCTGATGATGATGGCATATATTGATGGACCGCTAGATAATTTACCTAACACTGTCGCTTTTGAATTCTGAACTTCATCTCATGTATATCATCATCGTAAGAAAGTTGGGAGGAAGGAATTATTTGCTACGGAGTAAAGTCTTCTGTTAAAGGACTTCCAGGGATTGTTAAGTATATTTATGCTTTTCAAAAACATAGGAAGAAAGGATCAAGAATTGTTCCAGCCGGGCGTGGTGGCTTACGAATGTAATGCCGCATTGGGAGACTGAGGTGGGTGGAGCACCTGAGGTCAGGAGTTTGAGACCAGCCTGGCCAATGTGGCGAAACCCTGTCTCTACTAAAAATACAAAAATTAGCTGGGCGTGGTGACTTGCCTGTAATGCCAGCTACTCGGGAGGCTGAGGCAGGAGAATCCCTTGAACCTGGGAGGTGGAGGTTGCACTGAGCCGAGATTGCTCCACTGCACTTCAGCCTGGGTGATGGGAGACTTCATCTCAAGAAAAACAAAAAGAATGGCTCCAAGGTCAACCAGCTGTACCAGTGTTAGAAGCAGGTTGGGAAACAGCAAAATTCACTTCGTCTTCTATCATAGAACGGTGAGCTTCATTGTTTTTGATAATGATGTTTGTTGAATACTGTGAAATAATAAGAAATGTATATGTGTTTATTGGTCTCAGTCCCTGGTTCTTGAGACAGAACTTCTAAAACCCTTGCAGGTAAGGGTGCTCAGAGAATCTTCTGTTCTAATATTTGGTCTTTGATTCTGGTTGCTGACACAGAGCTTCTAGAATCTTTGTAATTTGCAGAGTGATGAGGGTACCTGGCCCAGAGCTGCTGAATCCCTTGGGATTTCCTGGGTGGTAGGAGTAGCATTTGATCTTTGACCCTGGTTCCTGACACATGGCTCCTAAATCCCTTGGGATTTCCTGGTTATAGCAGCGCGGCTGCCCTTGTCCTGACAAGGTGACTCTTAAAGGGCTCCTGGGTAGGCGTTGGTCACCAGATAGACCAAGCCATGATTAGAAGCTTGGAGCTTCCAGCTCCATCCTCCATTTTCCAGAGAGGGGAGAGAGCTTGAAGTAGAGTTAATATCCATCATGCCTCCTTGACGAGACCTTCACAGAAATCCCCAAAGTATGGGGTTTTGAAAGCTTCCTGGTTGGTAACACGCCTACATGCCTGGAGGGTGGCAGACCCCAGCTCTGTGGGGACAGAAGCTCTTGCACGCCGGAATCTTCCAGACCTCGCCTGGGTCGCTTTCATCAGGCTGCTCATCTGAATCCATCATAGCCTTCATTCATATGATAAACCAGTAAACGGTCATAAGTGGTAATCCTTTGTATCTTTCGATCTTCCTTTTCTTGGTAGTGTATTTGAGGTTCACCATGCTGGTTTATGTCCTTGGTTCCTGGAGCTAATCTTTAATATCATCTTCTAGATGCCTCACTTGCTCTTTCTTCTTCTCTGTACTTTCCAGCTGGTTGTCGTACTGTGAAACTCACTCCTTAGTGCTCTTTGTCTGAGTCTGTCTGGGCCGCTATCACAAAATACCATAAACTGACTGCTGTGGAAACAACAAATTAATGCTCTGGAGGTTGGAAGTCCAAAATCAAGTTGTTGGCCGATTGAATGTCTGGTTTCACCGTTCCTCATAGGTGGTGCCTTCTCGCTGCATTTTCACATGGTGGGAGAGGCACACGGGCTCCTTGGAACCTCTCTTGTGAGGGCGCTGATCCCATTCATGAAGGCTGCACCCTCGTGACCTAATCACCTCCCAAAGGCCCCACCTCTAATGCCATTGGTTGAAGATTCAGTTTCAGCATAGGAATTTGTGAAACTGAATCACAAACATTCAGACCATAGCACCCCCGAAGTCCGTGTGGGCACGTGAGCTGAGTCACACTGGGGAGGTTGCACTCTTTCTGAATCTCTCTCCTCACCTGTGAAAAGGCTGAGGGTCCTCTTTGCTGGAGAATGACTGCAGAATGGGATGCTGTTTTGTAACAGTGCGGCCTTCACCAACATTCTCTCATCTCTAATGAGTGTCATCGGGGGCACATATTCTGAGAACGGAGTCAGGGATGGAGAAGAAAGATGGAGGGTGGTGAGGGGTTGTTTGTTTTAAGAAAAGAAAGAAAATGTGTGTCCCTCTTTAAAATGACCAGTGATAGCGGAGATGAATTTAGTGCTCCTGAGCCGCCCATTGCATTCTCCAAACGGGCTGCTGTGGGGTGTAGTTCACAGCTGGGCTTGCCGAGAGCTGCGAGGTGCCTGTTGGACACCCCGGAGAGCCTGTGTGTCACCTTTGAAGGACGAAGACCAGGAAGGAGGGAAGTGTAGGAAGGAGGGGCTGGGTAAGACGAGGGGCAGGGTGCTGCCCACGCAGAGCTTAGGGGTGGCTATGGTGGGGTGGACTGGGAGGGAGGAGATTGGTGCAGAGTTCCCCTGGCTGTCTGGACAGCCACCAACAGCAAGGCCCTCTCCAGCACCTGCTGGCTGGCCAGCCCAGGCTTATGTTTTCATTGCTGTTGCTGGTTTCCCCAGCAATGAACAGGAGACTTTGGCAAGGTAGGTGTTTATTCCTGAGCTGTTCTGCCTGCACTGACCCTTGAAATCTGTGACTCATTTGGAAAACTCCAGTACTTTTATTTCCTCGGCTTTTGGACGTAAAATTATGTTTTTGAAACACAATTTCTCTGATGGCTTTTTGGAGGCATTGTGAAGACGCATTAACGTTTATCCACTGTTTTGGAACTGAACAATGTAATATGACGCTGAGTGTTACGGAGTGGAGTGTTATTACGATCGTTACGGTACGATGAACAGAAAGGATGCTTGCAAATGTTCTGGCAGAAGCTGGCAGTTCCCAGCCCCTGCACCAGGAGTGAGGGCTTGTCACTCCCTGTGTCCAGTTTCTCCTGTTTGTTTTTGAGATGGAGAGTCCTGCCCTGTCACCAAGGCTGGAGTATAGTGGGATGATCTCCGCTCACTGTAGCCTCTGCCTCCTGGGTTCATCTAATCTGAACAGATTAGATTTCAAGGATCTGCTTCCTCCAGACCAGGTCAGAAAGAGCCACGGCACAAAAGCATTTCCCAGACCCAGCATAGGTACCTCCAAGTCCCAGCAAGCCTGAGTTGAATTAGAATTAGACAGTGCTCTGCCTCAGCCTCCTGAGTAGCTGGGATTACAGGCGCCTGCCACTGTGCCCAGCTAATTTTTGTGTTTTTAGTAGAGATGGGGTTTCTCCATCTTGGCTAGGCTGGTCTCGAACTCCTGACCTTATGATCCACCCGCCTCAGCCTCCCAAAGTGCAGGGATTACAGGCATGAGCCACTGTGCCCGTCCTCTCCTGTGTGTGTGTGTGTGTTTTTTTTTTTNAAAAAAAAAAAAAAAAAGAGCTGAATGCTTTCCCTCTCTCTTGCTTCCTCTCTCACCATACAACCTCTGCACACACTGACTCCCTTTCTGCCTTCCACTACGACTAGAAACAGCCTGAGGCTTTCACCAGATGCCCAAACTTCCAGCCAGTGAAATTATGACCAAATAAACCTTTTCTCTTTATAAATTATCCAGTTTCAGGTATTCCTTTATAGCAATACATACAGACTTAGACAGATATTTGTACTGAAAAGTGAGATGTTGCTGCCAAGATACTCGAACATGTGGAAGTGCCTTTGGAACTAGGAAATGGGCAGAGGTTGGTTGAGTTTGGAGGGCTCAGAAGAAAAGTAAAACACAAAGGAAAGTTTGAAACTGCTTAGAGATTGGCAAAGTCATTGTGAAAAAAATGCCAACCATGAAATACCACTTAGCCACAAAAATGAATAAAACAATGGCATTCACAGCAACCTGCATGGAATTGGAGACAATTATTCCTTTTTTTTTTTTTTTTTTTTTTTTTTTTCACCTAAGACAAGCCTTACTCCATAGGGGTAGGAGAAGCAGGCATTTTCAGAGAACATCTTTGGCAGAAAAGGTCCTCTTGAGGTGTTGGCTGACTGAAGAGTGTAACAAGTCCTGTGGCCATTTGCCTGGTGGCTTCCAGGGAAGAAAGAAGAATGTGCTCTTGGGTACATTCTCGGTACTATGGAAAAAGGCACTAGCGCAGACTCGGCACTGTTTTTGAAAAAATTTTTTGTAGAAACAGAGTCTTGCAGTGTTGATCAGGCTCATCTCAAGCTCCTGGCTTCAAGCAGTCCTCCTACCTCTGCCTCCCAAAGTGTTGAAATTGCAAGCATGAGTCACCATACCTGGCCAGCAGTTCTTCTCTAATAACAAATCTTTGCGTGGAGATGGTAGCACCCGCTTTCGTTGCCGTGAAACCTGGTACCGGAGAGCTCAGGGAGCCTCCTGAGGGCTACACCACCGGTGAGAGGTGACCTGGCATTCAGGGCCATGTAGCTTGCCTGGGCCTGTGATATTTTGCCATTGTCCCCCACCTGCTACCAACTCAGGTTGGGGACTTGGAGGTACCTATGTTGGGTCTGGGAAATGCTTTTGTGCTGGTGGCTCTTTCTGACCTGGTCTGGAGGAAGTAGGTCCCTGAGATCTAATCTGTTCAGATGAGAGAGAGGCCAAGCTTTACTCCCCTGTGGTAATGCCGTGTCAGCTGCTGCGGGCAGATGTCCAGGAGCTGTGGGCCAGATTTCCACAACTGGACCCTGTCGTTTCCATGCGTGCCTGGTGGCTCGTTGGCCGGCCTGCATTCTTTCTCAAGGTTCTGAGCCACGTAGAGATGCTTCCACTCTACAACTCTTCACAGAGAGGCGGACACCTTCCTTGAATGTTCCTTGAAGGTTTGGGGCAGGTCTGGGGCTTCACCAGTCAAGTGTGCCTCCCCTGAGGTGCAAGGGACGTGTCTGGCCTGCAGCACCTCTCTGGCCACGTTCCCTGGATTTTCTGTATTCACCCACTTTCTAGAACCGTGGCTGAAAGCTACGAAGGTGATGTTATCTCTGAAGAGTCACAGAATAAACTCAGTTTAAGGTGGCTATTGGCTTGATAGCAACTGTATTTCCATGGGCAGGTAGAAGGACAGTTTCCTTGTGCTTGGGAGCAGTCACTGGCGTTGATATTCTTTTTCTTTTTTTTTTGAGACAGAGTCTTGCTCTTGTCACCCAAGCCAGAGTGCAGTCGTGTGATCTCGGCTCACTGCAACCTCTGCCTCCAGGTTCAAGCAATTCTCTTGCCTCAGCCTCCTAAGCAACTGGGATTATAGGTACACGCCACTATGCCCGGCTAATTTTTGTATTTTTAGTAAAGTCAGGTTTCACCATGTTGGTCAGGCTGGTCTCGAGCTCTTGACCTCATGATCTGCCCGCCTCAGCCTCCCAAAGTGTTATAATCCCTGGAAGCAAAGTTCATTGCTTCCATAGATTACAGGGGTGAGCCACTGTGCCTGGCTACACCTAGTAAATTCTATGTTATGTGTATTTGACCACAATTACAAAAAAAAAAAAAAAGTAAATGGGTAGAGGAGTAATATACAGAAAGCCTTCTAAGGAGGGACTAACATTTATCAAGCATCCCCAACAGCTGGGCCCTGTGCTAATAATTTGAGAGAACTTTCTCTGTAAACCTTTTAATGGCTAAAAGTGGGTACATCCACCCCCATTTCATAGCAGGATAAATGGAGACTCTGAGTTGAAGTGATGTGCCCAAAACCACCCGTCACGAGGGAGGTCCAGCATTCAACCCCAGATCTTTCTGAACTTATTTTGCCATACATTTTGAGGCCTAAAGGAAACCTGGACAACTTGGGGCAGAGCACTTTTGTTTTTATTTTTTCCCAGAGAACTTTTGTCGTTAGTCTGTCCAGGCGGCAGTAATGAGATACCATCAACTGAATAGCTTATATTATAAAAATCAGAAGTTGGCCTGGTGTGGTGGCTCACACCTGTAATCCTAGCACTTCGAGAGGCCAAGGCAGGTGGATTGCTTGAGCCCAGGAGTTTGAGATCAGCCTGGCCAACATGGAGAAACCCCATCTCTACTAAAAATACAAAAAATTAGTTGGGCGTGGTGGCGCATGCCTGTAGTCCCAGCTACTTGAGAGGCCGAGGTGGGAAGATCACCTGAGCCTGGGAAGTTGAGGTTGCAGTGACCTGTGATTGTGCCCTTGCACTCCAGCCTGGGGGACAAAGTGAGACCCTGTCTCAAAATAAATAAATAAATAAAATACAAATCAGAAGTTTATTTTCACAGTTCTGGAGGCTAGGAAGTCCAATATCAAGGCAGATTCGGTATCCAGTGAGGGGCTCTTTTCCAGATCTTACATAGACCACTGTCTTTTCTTTGGAATGTCATGTGGATCTCTCTTGGGCCTCTTTTAGAAGGGCACTAATCCCATTGTTGAGGGCTCTGCCCCCATGACCTAATCACCTCCCCAAATCCCCACCTGCTAATATCATCACCTTGGGGGTAAAGATTTCAATACATGAATTCTGGAGGGATGTAAACATTCAGACCATACAGCTTTTTAAAAAATTGTACAAAAGTACTTGAAGTCTTGGCTTGGCCACTTTTCTCGTTTGTTTTCTTTTTCAGACTGAATTTCGCTCCAGTGCCCGGGCTGGAGTGCAATGGCATGATCTTGGCTCACTGTAACCTCCCTCTCCTGCCTTCTCCTGCCTTAGCCTTCCGAGTAGTGGGGACTATCGGCATGCACCACCACGCTTGGCTAATTTTTTTGTATTTATAGTAGAGATGGGGTTTCACTGTGTTAGCCAGGATGGTCTTGATCTCTTGACCTCGTGATCCACTTGCCTTGGTCCCGCAAAGTGCTGGGATTATAGGCACGACCACAGCACCCGGCTGGCTTGGCCACTTTTTTATGTCTCTTCCATGACCTTCAACTTCTCCTTGATACAGAGGAGCAATTGTTGCCTTCCAGAGCATGCGGGAGCTTGGAACATGCTTGGCTTCCCTAGGAAGAAGGGATGCCTAGCAGGAACCTCCATCTGCCTGCCTCACTGCTCTGGACAAGGGTTCATTGCTTCCATATTGTCATGGCTGCCCAAGAAATGAACCTGCATGAACTGCCTGGGTGACTGAGCCTGCCATGCTGCCACATGCAGCTCCATTTGGACAGTCCTGTATCCGCCCCACACCTAAGGTGCTTCATGAGAAGAAAAAGTGGACTCCTCACTTCATCACCCCAAGCGGCTTCTTCCTGGTCCCCGTTATCACCTCATGCCCAGAGGCTGCTTGGAGGCAGACCGGGGACTTCACTAAAGCCTGACCATACTCCTGTCGTGTTCTCAGTTCTGATTTGGTCTTTTCCTCTTTTCCCTTATTTTGCCCTTCTTGATTTCAAACTTGGATAGCTTTTCGTTCCTGCCAGTGGAAACTCCCCGTCCTTGTGGCAGCATTCTTGCTGTGCTGTGCGTCATGGCTGAAGCATTTCCTAATCACTTTGGACTTTTCCACACAGTGGCAGTGACCACGTTTGGACCACGTCCAGATTCAGCAGCCACACAGGTAGCTGATGGGAGGGAGAGACATTTGCACATTACTTGAGGCGAGGAGTTAAGAGACCAGCCTGGGCAATCTAGCAAGACCCCATTTCTGTTTTAAAAATAAGTAGAACTTACTTTGACTCTACCTTGTTGTACCTGGTATGTATATGGTGAGCTGACTTGAATTAATTTGTCTAAAGTAGCCCCTTCAAAATAAAATGGATCGTAGGTGGCACCAGATTGGAGAAAAGAAATCCACATTGAAAATGAAATTGGCCGGGTGTGGTGGCTCATGTAATTCCAGCACTTTGGGAGGATGAGGTGGGCAGATTGCTTGAGCTCAGGACCTTGAGGTCTGCCTAGCAACATGGTGAAACCCCATCTCTATAAAAAATACAAACATTGGCCAGGTGTGGTGGCGCAAACCTGTAATCCCAGCTACTTGGGAGGCTCAGGACCTTGAGATCATCCTAGGCAACATGGCGCAACCTTGTCTCTACAAAAAATACAAAATTACCCAGATGTGGTGGCGGGCACCTGTAATCCCAGCTACTTGGGAGGTTGAGGCAGGAGAATTGCTTGAGCCTGGGAGGTTCAGGCTGCAATGAGCCATGTTTGAGCCACTGCATTCCAGCGTGGGAGACAACAGTGAGATTCTGTCTCACAAAAAAAAAAAAGAAAAGGAAATGAAATTGTGTGGTAATTGTGTGGTGGGCTTAGAGTAGCGTCTCTAAGGTTTTTGTGGTTTTGTGTGGATGTTTAGCAAGTCAGCCATTGGGGAAGAACTGGAACTTGCACCCTGCTTCTGACAGTCCTCTTAGATTCTCTGTCGGGGACAGACCTCATGCTGTTCCTCGCACTATAAAACAAAAAATTAAACACTCCTGCCCCCATTTAATTATAAAAGTAACACACTTTCTAGTATAAAATCCAGAAAAGCTTAATGAAGAAAAGCAATAAAAGTTAGATCATGTCTTCATCAAGACATCATCTGTTAGCATTTTTCATAAACACACTTTAAAAAAAAAAAAAAAAAAAAAAGCAAAATTGAGACCTATTTCTCCCAACATTATACTAAAAGCATTTAAGCATTTTCTCAGGCTGTTAAACCACTCCTAGGCCGGGCGTGGTGCCTCATGCCTATACTCTGAGCACTTTGGGAGGCTGAGGCTGGTGGATCACCTGAAGTCAGGAGTTCCAGACCAGCCTGGCCAACTTGGTGAAACGCTTTCTGTACTAAAAATACAAAAATTAGCCAGGCATGGTAGTGAGTGCCTGTAATCTCAGCTACTAGGGAGGCTGAGGCAGGAGAATCACTGGAACCCAGGAGGTGGAAGTTGCAGTGATCCGAGATTGCACCACTGCACTCCAGCCTGGGCGACAGAGCAAGACTCCATCTCAAAAACAAAACAAAACAAAAAACACTCTTAAAAACATCACATGGATGGGCCATAAATTGTTGGATCATTCCTATTTTGGGGAATATACTTACAGTTCTGCACTGTTACAGATAATATGTCTTTGTAGTTCAATCTTTGTTCTCACTTATGGTTATTTCCTTGGAAGAGAATCTTAGAAGAATTATTGAATAAAAGGAAGTGCATATTTCTTTTATATGGACAAACTGCTTTCTAGGAAAACTCACACTACAGTAAGTTTTCCCAGCAGAAAGAGATTCTGTCTGATGTTTTCGCTTTAGCATTTACTGTTTACAACTATTGATAATTTGTTAAGTGAAAAGTAGAACCTCATTGGTACCCTAATTTACATTTGGTTATTTGTGAGATTGAACACTTTTTCCATTTTTCTTAGCCACTTTTATTTATTTTATTAGTGTGTTCATGTCCTTTGGCACTTATTCTGTGAGGTGTGAGCTTTTTTCTTACAGATTTAAAAGAGCTCTTATTATGTTAAGGGAAATAACCCTTTGTCAAATTGTAGATTTTTTTTCTGCCTGGGTATTTGTTGATTGCATGAATATCTGGGTTTATGTGCATGTAAGGTTTTTTTATGTGCATGTAAGTTTTTTCTTTTTCTCTTTCTTTCTTTCTTTTCTTTCTTTCTTTCTTTTCTTTCTTTTCTTTCTTTCTTTTCTTCTTTTTTTTTTTT
>NW_016107336.1:3302639-3305546 GCF_001604975.1 Cebus imitator
TTTTTTAAATGTAGAGACAGGGTTTTGTCATGTTGCCCAGGCTGGTCTCGAACTCCTGGGCTCAAGCAATCCACTTATCTCAGCCTCCTGATAATGCTGGGATTATAGGTGTGAGCCACTGTGCCTGGCCAAGTTTTCACTTTTTATGTAGACAGCTCTATTGTTACATTTTTCTACCTTTATGCTTGTTGCAAGTATTCAGGTTTCCTTCTGAATTTGGGGAGTGTAACTTTAATTTTAACTCTTTAATCTGCCTCTAGTCCTGTCTCTGGACCATCTGTGATTTTTCCATTGTCAGCTGCTGTTTGGATTAAAGTAACTTTGAGCCCTCCTCATCACTTTTTTGCCACATCCTTTTATATGAAGTTAAAGGTCACTTTGTCTAGGTCAAAAAAGAAAAATTCCCTCTGGGAAGCAATTCACAGAGAAGACACTTGGGTTTCAGTGCAAAAAAAAAAAAGAGTGGAATGAGTAAGGATTCGTTTTGCAAAATATGACTTTGCACGGTTGTGAAAACTCAGCCAGGGCACCTTGCCAAGGATCCTATATACTGGCTGAAGAATCCACAGGGCAGTGAGTTGTAATGAAAAGGACTATTTTTGTACTCCTAGACTCCTGCAGTGAAAGAACTTGTACTATTTCCAAACCAGACACATTCTTCTGGTTGATAGATTTTGCCACTTCCTGGAGGCTTGATTGTTTATTCTTAGGCCAAAGCTTCATGTTCTGTAAACTGAGCACGTGCTGATGCTATGTGGTCCATGAGGGCTCATCTGCCCTTTCCTGTCTAGATGGGAATCCCAGCCCTAGAGAGTGGGGCACACTGCTATTTTCTTAACTGTTTTCTAATTCTGACTCTGGGGTTCCATAGAAATTCTTCAGGGGTTTTGCAAACCGGGAAGCATTTTTGCCCAACACTAAATGTTTTAATCACCAAGAGAGTGTTTCGTTGCTGATTTTCTGTATTTGTTTCCCTCTAAGATTTTTGTTATTGTTGTTGGATGTCCTAAAGGCCCTGACCTGGACGCTCTAAGATCTCTTCTAGTTTTTAAATTATATAACGCTGTATCTTCTATGCCAACACCTCACCCAGGAGCCTTTCCCAAAAGTGGTCTCCAGGTATCAAACTCTGTGGTTTTTTTTTTGTCCCCCAGCTGCCTGGGTGGCTTTAGGGCATGCACAGCATCCTGTTTGGGTGTGGCATTCCTGACCTTCCTAAGAGCAATAGTAATTGATGATCATGAGCTGTATTCTTTCTGTCTCAGGCAGGAAACGTGGTGACAGGAGAAATGGTAGAAGAGCTTATTCTTTCTGGAGCAGATATCGTCAAAGTGGGAGTTGGACCAGGTAAGACTTGTTAGGAGCATAGCAGAGGGAGTGTGTGGGGAAGAATGGGATCTGGGGCTTGTGGGGACTGGAGATCACTGGAAGGGGATGCATGAATGACTCATTCACAGATATTTAAAGCACGCTTTTTCTGGAAGCACACTTCCCCTGATGAGAAGTATTATTGAGTTGCTTTTTCATGCCCCCAGGGAACTTCTAAATGAGCTTGGATGTGGTTAGAATGTGAGGGCTTGGTTTCAGAACCAGTGCGGAAGAATGTAGATTTCACGAATGACCCCATACACCTTGAAGAGGAAGGTGATAGGTGAAGAATCCATGGAGACAGTTAATAAACATGAAGGACTCCAGTTTATGTGAATGTTTGAGGGACCCCAAACATTGCTTGCATGATGACACCACATTTGAACTTGACCCGTGGCCTAGGTAATTATCGCCTTTGGCTTCTCCCCGATACATATTGGACATAGATTTTGCCCATGTTCTTCTCCCAGGCATGCTCTCAGGACCACCCATTGGCATCTCTTGAGTCTTGCTCTGTTGCCAAGGCTGGAGTGCAATGGCATGATCTCAGCTCACTGCAACCTCAGCCTTCCCGTTTCAAGCGATTCTCCTGCCTCAGCCTCCTGGGTAGCTGGGATTACAGGCGCCTCTGCCAGGCCCAGCCAATTTTTTTTATTTTTAATAGAGACAGAGTTTTACCATGTTGGCCGAGCTGGTCTCAAACTCCTGACCTCACGACGTGCCACCTCAGCCACCCAAAGTGCTGGGATTACAGGTGTGAGCCACTGTGCCCGGTCCACCCATGGGCATCTTAAGTGGAAGAATGAGGTAGAGCCTTCTGTCCCTGTCATGGGTGGCACCATTTTCTCATGGGGCAGAGTTGCTGTTTGCATTCCCTTTTTGCCATCCTTGAAGATGAGCTGCCATGTTTTAAATTCCTCCTTGCACAATCGGTATCAGCCAGACACTAAAACTGAAGAGCAAGAAAGAAAGATACACATTTTCGCTTGGGACTAAAAAGCAGCAAAGATTTTTAAAAAGCATCTTGCACCCAATTCACGCTACCAAAAGAGGAAGCAAACCTAAACCAATATGAGAGGAATCTGGGAAAACACACAACTGGGAGGCGTGGGAGATGCTGTTGAGCTGTGACCTGGCTCCGTGATCAGCCCGAGAGAATTGGATGAAGAGAATATTAGGAGGAAGAGCTGTGTAGGTTCATAAAGACGCCCAAGCTCTTAACATACAGGGAGATTTTCAGAGTTAAGTCTTTGATATTGCGACTCATATAAGCCAGTTAATGTATTCTGGGCAAGTGAGAAGATGACTCTGGTCTTTACTATCTGCCATTATTGAAGAGACAAGGGTAAAGCCCCGTTCTTCCTTGCCAGGCTGTCTGCTCTTAGGGCAGGCTGTAGTAGACCGATAATAGAACAAAATCCAGCCGGGCGTGGTGGCTCACGCCTGTAATCCCAGCACTTTGGGAGGCCGAGGCGGGTGGATCACGAGGTCAAGAGATCGAGACCATCCTGGTCAACACGGTGAAACCCCGTCTCTACT
>NW_016107336.1:3305716-3310349 GCF_001604975.1 Cebus imitator
AAAAAAAAAAAAAAAAAAAAAAAAAAAAGAACAAAATACAGTAGTAGACTAGGAAGATTCCTCTTTTTCCCAAAGGCAGGGCCACTCACTGGTCACCTTGTTTAATCAGAAATATGGGCCTGATGTGGTGGCTTACACTTGTAATCCCAGCACTTTGGGAGGCCAAGGTGGGTGGATTGCTTGATCCCAGGAGTTCAAGACCAGCCTGGGCAACATGGTGAAGCCCTGTCTTTACTAAAAATACAAAATAAAAATAAAAAGGTAGTCAAGCACAGTGGCCTGCAGGTACAGTCTCAGCTCCTTGGGAGGCTGAGGTGAGAGGATCCCCTGAGCCTGGGAGGTGAAGGTTACAGTGAGCTGAGATCACACCACTGCACTCCAGTCTTGGTGACAGACCAAGACTCTGTCTCAGGAAAAACAAAGGAAATACATATTGAGTGTGTGCTGCCTACCGTTGTGCTGGGCGGGTGCTATACAGGACATGAAGGTGTGTGAGAAGCTTCTTGGCTCTCAAAGCTTTTTTTCTTGTATTTTTTTTTCTTTTTTGAGACAGAGTCTTGCTCTGTCACCCAGGCTGAAGTACAGTGTTGTGATCTTGGCTCACCACAACCTCCGCCTCCCAGGTTCAAGTGATTCTTCTGCCTCAGCCTCCCCAGTAGCTGGGATTACAGGCATGCACCACCATGCCTGGCTAATTTTTTGTACTTTTAGTAGAGACAGGGTTTCACCATGTTGGCCAGGCTGGTCTTGAACTCCTGGTCTCAGGTAACTGCCTGCTTCGACCTCCCAAAGTGCTGGATTACAGGCGTGAGCCAATGCGCCCGGCCCTCTGAAAGCTTTTCTAGATGTGATCTCGAGCATTCATTGCATTTGTTTTCTTCTTGCACATCTGTGTGTCTGCATTCTGTTTCCCCAGAAGCTGTATTGTCCTTTCACTGTCACCATGTCTCCCTACCCCTCTGGCTGGCTGTGTAGACCAGACGTGACTAAAGAGAATAAGGGGCCTTCTCTGAGCCTGATGCATGGGAGACACTTCTTTAAATTGTTTGGAGACCATATTTAAGTCTTATACATTCTTTATGGTAAAAACATTGCTGGTTACGTATCTAAATGATAGCATTATTGGATGTCTATTGATTGATAGATATCATTCATTATTAAGCAACTTCTGGGAACTAGAAAAAAGCATCAGAAATGGATTCCCTGCCTGGGTGTTATTCAGAACCACTCCTGTGCCTTCTTTGAAGCTTCTTCCTTGGCTGTTTCCTAGAAAGCAAGTGATCTGCTCTTGGTAGGACCCTTACTTCCATCAGAGTCCGGGGTCTGCTGCAGCTGAGGCCCCCACCGCTGGTTCTAACAATTGAACAGGAGAGGGGGAGAAAAGCTGAGGCTGAACCAGGGGCTAAATCCCTTATTCTGCCATGCACAACGTCTGGTTGCAGGGTGAGGGGCGGGGGGACAATGCCTTCATGGGAATGAGACTTCTTGGCTCCAGGACTGTGAGTGACACACAGCGAGACGAAGGGAGCTGCAGGACTTGGGTGGATTCTGCCCCGCAGCTGGTGCAGGAGAGGCACTTGCCCTGTCTCTCCTGGTTTCTGTGCTAAATCCAGGCCTGGGGAGCACAGACATGCTTCTCTGTCTGGTCTTGTCCCTAAAGACCCCTGGCAGGAATTAGTATCCTACAAGGTGGTGGCAGCCAGGAGCCGGAGAGGAGGCCGGGCCTCAGAGCGTTCCACCTACGGTCTGGTGGGCAGTTCACTTCCACCTTTATCCTGTCCCCAGAGCGCCCTCTATGTGCACTACAAGACATCTGGGAGGGGCTGAGCACGTGGCAGTGCAGAGAGGGATGTGGGGCTCTTTCATCCTGAGTCCACGCATTCTTTCAGTGACTATTTATAGTGCCTTACTGTATACGAGGCCCTGTTCTCAGCACCCGATAATAACAGTGGATGTCCCTGGAGCCCACCACCCAGCAGGGAAGACAGACCCTCAGCCTTCTCACACAAATCCTGGTGGAAATGCCTGTCTTTGAAACTGTGATGAACAGCTCCCCTGGGGCCGTGACATTTAAGAAGAAGCTGGAAAGATGAGAAGGGTTGTCTAGACGAGGCGGGCTGGTACAGAGGGAGTGTCCGACAGAGAACATTGTGTACAGAGCAGCCCCGAAGGTGGGAAGAAAAGAAACTCACAGTGGGGAGGGAGGGAGCAGGTGGCGCTTGAATCGGCTGTTCTGGGAGATGGGTGCTGTGGCGGCCGGCCGGGAAGCTGGAATAACGGGAGGTGTGATAAAGAGGCCAGAGTGCGACTTGGCCTGGACCCACCTGGGAGAACACCCCAGACTGGGGCTGACCGGGAGACAGGCAGGCAGGAGGGTGCTGGTGTGAGCAGTGTGCTAGAAGTGAACCGCAGGGGCTAGGCTTCGAAGGACTTGAGGCGGAGCAGCCGGGAGGGAGACGGACCAGCAGCTGGGCCATGTGCGGGACAGAGCTGAGTGAGAGCAGGTGAGGGTGTGGAGGCCAGGCTCTGGGCCAGGCAGTGTCCCTCTCTCTGCCATTTGTTCTCTGCCACAACCCCAGGAGGTTGTGTTTCTCTGCATTTTACAGGCCAGGCAGTGAGGCTTAAGAGAGGTGAGTCATTTGACAAAGGTTGGAGGTAAAGAAGCTACGAGGCTGTGGGAGGATTCCGAGAGGTCCTTTAAAGCCGAGTGTATTTGAGAGGCTTAGGTAGGCAGATCCTGAGGCCTGGAGTTTGAGACCAGCCTGGCCAATATGGTGAAACCTCGTCTCTACTAAAAATACAAAACTTAGCCGGGTGCGGTGGCATGTGCCTGTAGTCCCAGCTGCTCGGGAGGCTGAGGCAGGAGAGTCACTTGAACCCAGGAGGTAGAGGTTGCAGTGAGCTGAGATCACACCACTGAAATCCAGCCTGGGCGACAGAGCCAGACTTCGTCTCAAAAAAAAAAAAAAAAAAAAAGCAGTATAAGTTTGTAGAAAGGTGGAAAAGAGTGGGCATGTGGAGAGGTCAGTGTTTGGCCACTGCATGGGAGCTGATGCCACAGGGAAGAGTGGCAGGGACAGGTGCATGGCAGAGGGGAAGGTGATGTCTGGGACCTCAGCCAGTGACGGCGATGAGGACCTGAAGGGGTGCATGGCCAGGTGGTGTGGTTCTCAGCGACCCCTGCTGTGCAGATGGGGAGCCCCTTCCCTACGTCTCCTCTGCTCCGGAAGGTTTACCCGGTCACTAGGGTGGGGCTGTGAAGGTGATGGGGTGCATTTCCTGTCTTCTCATGCATAACCATCTCCTCTGGGGTCAACTTCTTTCTCTGCAGGTTCTGTGTGCACCACGCGCACCAAGACGGGAGTGGGCTACCCCCAGCTGAGTGCAGTCATCGAGTGCGCAGACTCTGCCCACGGCCTGAAGGGCCACATCATCTCTGTGAGTCTCCGCCCGGGACCGGGGCTGGGGTGTCTTGGGAGGCCCCTGCTCCCTCGCTGCTCCTTTTCTTCCGCTGGCTGAGCATCTCATGGGCATGGGAGGGAGCTGGGCACTGCGGTCGCAGCGCCAACATTCAGCAGAAACAGAGGCCTTATTGCCCACAGATCCCACAGTGAGGGTGGCAGGCCCGTTGGCAGAAGCCATACGAGCAGGTGGGTGGTACATCCGACGAGGGATGCACAGGGAGCTTTGAGAACACAGCGTAGGCCAGGTGACAGCTGGCTAGAACAGTGGTAACAAAGCCCCTCAGACTAGGGGCTTAAGTGTCTCACCGTTCTGGAGATGAGAAGTCCAACATGCGGGTATCGGGGCCACGTTCCCTCTCCGGCCCCGGGGAAGGATCTGTTCCAGCCTCTCTCTGACCTGCTGGTTCCTTAGCTTGTGGCTCCCTCCCTGTGTTTGTGTGTGTGTGTGTGTGTGTGTGTGTGTGTGTGTGTGTGTGTGTGTGCGCGCGCGTGCACACACATCCTTTTTTCCTGGGGATACTAGTTCTTTGGATTAGGGGCCACCTTTCTCCAGGATGTCCTCATCTTAACTGATCACATGTCTGTTGTTCCTGTTTCCAAATAAAGTCACATTCTGAGATGTTAGGGGTTCGGATGGCAACAATGAGTTTTTGGAGGGACACAGTTCAACCCATAGCAGGCCATGGATCCCATATTCAGGGTCAGGGAAGGTTTCCTGGAGTGTGATAGAGAGACCTGATGGTTGAAAAGGAATTTTTCAGATGAGAGGAAAGAAGGGAATGGAAAAGCACTGGGGAACCAAATCTCGGTCGCTGCATCTGGGGCGCGTGAGCTGAGAGGGGCAGGTGTGAGGGGCAGCAGCAGATAAGCTTGGACAAGAGCTGTGAGATCCAGCTTTAGGGATGAGACTTCTCCAAGAGCACTAGGAAGCTGTTGCGGAGATGTGAGCAGGAGAGTGCCTAACTCACTGCCTTGGGGAGGGTTGAAAGGGGCAAGATACAAAAGAGAGCCCGGCTGGGACAGCGTTGGTAACTCAGGCGGGAGGTGACTGTGCCTGGCAGCAGGCTTGAGAGTCATCTCCAGAACGACCTGACATTTGGGAGGCAGATTTAAATGCGTGTCAGCAGTGGAGTAGGTGCTTGGGGGCCGCTGGAGGGGGAGGAGAAGGA
>NW_016107336.1:3310480-3312674 GCF_001604975.1 Cebus imitator
CGGCTGACCCACCTGCTGGCTCACCTGGAAGACCCCTGCAAAGGAAGAGGTTCGGGGCTGGTACGATGTTCACTATGGCGCATGTTTGTTGATTTTGAGGTGCTTGAGGGGGATCAGAAAGGAAATTGCACTTGAGGTGTTGGGTTCATGGTCGGAGACCTGGCAGCTTTTAGCCCATAGCTGATGAGAGTCTTGGGAATGGTGCCCAGGTAGCACCTGGAGCTGGGATCGAGGTCTTTCACTCGCTGTCCAGTGCAGATTGCCTGGGCCCCTTCTCGTGTCTCATCCAGGTTTTTCACCCACTCATCCATTCATCCAGCAAGTATTTATTAAGCATCTACTGTGACAGAATCTAGAATAAATGATCAAAGGTTTATGGGTAAATGACAGAGTTCTAAGACCCTCCACTCCATACGCTTTGCCCTAGTGAACAAGCTAATACCCATTTATTGAGCAGCTAGTGTGTAAAAGGCTGGCATAAAACTGTCGGGCTACATTTGCTAAGAGGTTATTCAACACATGGGAGCAGCCAAGCAGTAGCACCATTCCACACTGTCAGTGGTTCTCACGTCCTGAGTGCAGCCTTGTCTGAGGCTGGCTGCATGAGAATCACCAGAGAGGCTTTTACAAATCAGCATTCCCCGGCCCCAACCTAGCGAACTGACTCTTTCAGAGGTTGGTCCCCAAAATCCCCATATACAATTAGTCATGTCTCTATTACCTAACAGGGTTAATCATCAAGCATCTCCATCAAGTCGCAACTCAGACCCTATATCGTAAGCGGTAATTGAATGACCGCTATTTCCAAAGTAGTGGAGGTCAGATTAATAAAGTTTTACTATGAATGTATTCTGAGATCCTTGTATGTCTTTCTAGAAACTTCAGACTTGCTTAGTTTACAGGGCTGTTTGGCCAAAGATCAGTGGTAGGGTGGGGTGGAAGCTCTGTGTGCCCCAGAGGTGAATCTGGAAATCAACTTAGCATCTCTCTATACAGTACCACCTAATTTATAGTATATCTCAGCAGTTCCCTTAAGCATGGTGCCCAGACCAGCAGCATCAGTATCAACTGAGAGCTTGTGAGACATTCTTGGGCCCCACGCTAGACATGACCTACTTTGTCAAAACTCTGCAGGTGAGGCCCAGGAACCTGCTTTAACAAAAACCCTCAGGTAGTTCTGATGTGCTCTCAAGGGTGAAACCCACTGGCTTGTAGAGTAGAGGTCAGCACATGCTGGCTGGGTGAGTGTTCCTGAACCAGGTCTCATCTGCTGGTGCCCAAGGCAGCAGCTTCTCTGACTTCGTCAGTTAGGGACAATGACATCCCAAGCCTGGGGTCCTCGTGCTATAGGAAGGTAGCACTTCTGATCCTGTTTGTGTGCTCCGAGGTTCTTTTAACATCAACACCAAGAGGTCTCCTCGATGGGATTACGAGTTCCATTTAGCCAGAAAAGCAAATGAATGGACTTCATAGAATTTGGACCCTTGCCCTCAGTTCAGTCCTTGTAAGCAGCTGAGCACCTTGCAGTTGCTTCAGAGCAGCCATTGCCCCACACTCCCTTTGTCTAACAGGGCATGGGCAGGTTTCTCTCACTTGCCAGTAGTCCCGAACCTGCTGGAAACCCATGAGATGTTTTGGATCCTGCCACTTTGTCCAATTTCCTTCCAGCTGTCTCATTTTACACTTTATTTGCTGAATTAGCACATCGGTGCCATTGAAGTTCAAAAGCCACAGCATGGTGTCTGCTCAGCATGTGCTGATACTCAAAAGGCTGGGCTTCAGTCATGTTTCTATTTATTGTGGCCTACGTGGGCCTCAGAGAGGCAGAGAGAGGAAAAATTCAGGATCCCTCCTGCACAGGTGAGGACTAAGGTGGAACCAGTTACTTTTTTCTTGTCACATCATTATTTAGAAATAACCTAAACAAATTCATTCAAATGACTTAATCTTTCTTTTGAGGCTGGAAAAATTTTGCAACAAAATATGTTTAACCAAGGAAAAAGTTAGAAATGCAAATAAACCTAAAAAGGGAAATAAGTATCAGCAGTAATGCTGTCATCCTAAGATAACCGCTGGTTTTAAACTTGTTTTTCCATTTTTATGGCTGTGTGACCTTGGGAGAGTTGCTCAGCCTTTATGAGCCTCATTTTATTTCCCCCATCTACAGAATATCTCCTTCAGTTTCATGTGTTTG
>NW_016107336.1:3312809-3316869 GCF_001604975.1 Cebus imitator
CTAATTTTTTGTATTTTTAGTACAGACGGGGTTTCACCATGTTGACCAGGATGGTCTCGATCTCTTGACCTCGTGATCCACCCGCCTCGGCCTCCCAAAGTGCTGGTATTACAGGCTTGAGCCACCACACCCGGCCTGGAAAAATGGCTTTTAAGTTCATAATAGTTGCTGGTTCTTGGTAGGTGACTGACTTGAACAACTTTCTCTGCCTACCCCATGTTTGCGGCCACTGCCCTTTCTTTGTTTGAGGCATGAACAAGAACTTTTTTTTTCTTTTTTATTAATTGTCAGTATTTAATATAATGTGAGCAAGATTTTTTTTTTTTTTTTTTTTTTGAGACAAAGTCTCGCTCTGTTGCCCAGGCTGGAGTGCAGTGGCATGAACTCGGCTCACTGCAACCTCCATCCCAGGTTTTACCGGATTTAAGCGATTCTCCTGCCTCAGCCTCCCGAGTAGCTGGGGTTACAGGTACGCACCACCACACGCAGCTAATTTTTGTATGTTTAGCAGAGACGGGGTTTCACCATGTTGACCAGGCTGGTCTGAAACTCCTAACCTCAGGCGATCTGCCCACCTTGGCCTCTCACAGTGCTGGGATTATAGGCATGAGCTACTGTGCTGACCCTGAGCAAGTTTGTGGGGTTTTTTTTTTTTTTTTGTACTTTAGATTCTGGGGCACATGGGCAGATCATGCAGGATTGTTGCATAGGTACCTACATGGCAATGTGGTTTGCTGCCTTCATTCTCCTGTCACCTACATCTGGCATTTCTCCCCATGTTATCCCTCTCCACTGCCCCACTGTGTCCCCCTTGCCCCCCTCCCACAACAGACCCCAGTGTGTGATGCTCCCCTCCCTGTGTCCATGTGTTCTCATTGTTCAACACCTGCCTATGAGTGAGAACGTGCAGTGTTTGATTTTCTGTTCTTGTGTCAGTTTGCTGAGAATTATGGTTTCCAGATTTATCCATGTCCCTACAAAGGACATGAACTCATCGTTTTTGATGGCTGCATAGTATTCCATGGTGTATATGTGCCACATTTTCCTTGTCCAATCTATCGTCGATGGGCATTTGGGTTGGTTCCAGGTCTTTGCTATTGTAAACAGTGCCGCTGTGAAGATGTGTGTGCATGTGTCTTTATAACAGAATGATTTATAATCCTTTAGGTATACCCCCAGTAATGGGATTGTTGGGTCAAATGGAATTTCTATTTCTAGATCCTTGAGTAGGTGCCACACTGTCCTTCACAATGGCTGAACTAATTTACACTCCCACCAATAGTGTAAAAGTGTTCCTTTTCTCCCCATCCTCTCCAACATCTGTTGTCTCCAGATTTCTTAATGATCACCATTCTAACTGGCAGGAGGTGGTACTTCAGTGTGGTTTTGATTTGCATTTCTGTAATAATCAGTGATGATGAGCATTTTTTCATATGTTTGTTGGCCTCATATATGTCTTCTTTTGAAAAGTGTTCATATCCTTCTTCCACTTTTGAATGGGTTTGTTTTTTTCTTGTAAATCTGTTCTAGTTCTTTGTAGATTCTGGATATTAGCCCTTTGTCAGATGGGTAGATTGCAAAAATTTTTCCCATTCTGTTGGTTGCCAGTTCACTCTAATGATTGTTTCTTTTGCTGTACAGAAGCTCTGGAGCTTTTAGATCCCATTTGTCTATTTTGGCTTTTGTTGCCAATGCTTTTGGTATTTTAGTCACGAAGTCCTTGCCTATGCCTATGTCCTGAATGGTTTTGCCTAGGTTTACTTCTAGGGTTTTTATGGTGTTAGGTCTTATGTTGAAGTCTTTAATCCTTCTGGAGTTAATTATAGTATAAGGTGTCAGGAAGGGTCCAGTTTCTGGTTTCTGCACACTGCTAGGCAGTTTTCCCAACACCATTTATTAAACAGAGAATCCTTTCCCCATTGCTTGTTTTTGTCAGGTTTGTCAAAGATCAGATGGTTGTAGATGTGTGTTGTTGCCTCCAAGGCCTCTGTTCTGTACCATTGGTCTATATCTCTGTTTTGGTACCTGTACCATGCTGTTTTGATTACTGTAGCTTTGTAGTATAGTTTGAAACCAGGTAGCATGATGTGTCTGGCTTTGTTATTTTTGCTTACGATTGTCTTGGCTATGCAGGCTCTCTTTTGGGTCCATGTGAAGTGTAAGGTGGTATTTTCCAGTTCTGTGAAGAAGGTCATTGGTAGCTTGATGGCGATAACGTTGAATCTATAAATTGAATCTATAAATGAGTAGTATGGTCATTTTCACGATATTGATTCTTCCTAACCCTGAGCGTGGCATGTTTCTCCATGTGTTTGTGTCCTCTCATTTCCTTGAGCAGTAGTTTGTAGTTCTCCTTGAAGAGGTCCTTTACATCTTTTGTTAGTTGTATTTCTAGGTATTTTATTCTCTTTGTAGCAATTGGGAATGGCAGTTCGTTCTTGATTTGGCTCTCTTTAAGTCTGTTACTGGTGTATAGGAATGCTTGTGACTGTGATTTTTGCACACTGATTTTGTATCTTGAGACTTTGCTGAAGTTGCTTATCAGTTTAAGGAGATTTTGGGCTGAGATGATAGGGTCTTCTAAATATACAATCATGTCATCTGCAAATAGAGACAATTTGACTTCCTCCTTTCCTAATTGAATACCCTTTATTTCTTTTTCTTGACTAATTGCTCTGGCTAGAACTTCCAATACTATATTGAATAGGAGTGGTGAGAGAGGGCATCCTTGTCTAGTGCCAGATTTCAAAGGGAATGCTTCCAGTTTTTGCCCATTCGGTATGATATTGGCTGTAGGTCTGTCATAAATAGCTTTTATTATTTTGAGATATGTTCCTTTGATACCTAGTTTATTGAGAGTTTTTAGCATAAAGGACTGTTTAATTTTGTCAGAGGCCTTCTCTGCATCTATTGAGATGATCATGTGGTTTTGTCTTTGGTTCTGTTTATGTGGTGAATTACGTTTATAGACTTGCGTATGTTGAACCAGCCTTGCATCCCCGGAATGAAGCCTACCTGTTTATGGTGGATAAGCTTTTTGATGTGCTGTTGCAATCAGTTTGCCACTATTTTTTTTGAAGATTTTTGCACTGATGTTCATCATGGATATTGGCCTGAAGTTTTCTTTTCTTGTTGAGTCTCTGCCGGGTTTTGGTATCAGGATGATGTGGGTCTCATAGAATGATTTGGGAAGGATTCCCTCTTTTTGGATTATTTGGAATAGTTTCAGAGGGAGTGTTACCAGCTCCTCTTTGTACATTTGGTAGAATTCAGCTGTGAACCCATCTGGACCTGGGCTTTTTTTTGGTTTGTAGGCTATTAATTGCTGCCTCAACTTCAGCCATTGTTATTGGTCTATTCAGGGTTTCAGCTTCTTCCTGGTTTAGGCTTGGGAGGGTGCGAGTGTCCAGGAATTTATTTATTTCTTCCAGGTTTACTGGTTTATGTACCTAGAGTTGTTTGTAGTAAGCTCTGATTGTAGTTTGTATTTCTGTGGAGTCGGTGGTGACATCCCCTTTATCATTTGTTATTGCATCTATTTAATTATTCTTTCTTTTCTTATTAATCTGGCTAGTGGTCTATTTTGTTGATCTTTTCAAAAAATCAGCTCCTGGATTTATTGATTTTTTTTTTTTTTTTAAGGATTCTTTTGTGTCTCTGTCTCCTTCAGTTCTGCCCTGATCTTAGTTATTTCTTGTCTTACGCTAGCTTTTGAGTTTTTTTTGATCCTGCTCCTCTAGCTCTTTCCATTTTGATAGGATGTCGATTTTAGATCTTTCCTCGCTCTCCGGTGGGCATTTATTGCTATAGATTTCCCTCTCAACACCGCTTTAAATGTGTCCCAGAGTTTCTGGTATGTTGTGTCTTTGTTCTCATTGGTTTCAAAGAACATCTTTATTTCTGCCTTCATTTCATTGTTTATCCAGTCAACAACAAGAGCCAGTTGTTTAGTTTCCATGAAGTTGTGCGGTTCTGAGTTAGTTTCTGAATTCTGAGTTCTAACTTGATTGCACTGTGGTCTGAGAGACTGTTTGTTATGATTTCCGTTCTTTTGCATTTG
>NW_016107336.1:3318174-3322911 GCF_001604975.1 Cebus imitator
AGTCATACATATGTAGGACTTACTTTAATGGGAATATGAGTTTATTTAATCTGTTCGAGGCCAAAAGTGTGAAACACTGTGTAGAGCTGGTTTTGGTAAAGAGGTGAAGCACTTTGAAATTAATTGGCATGGCAAGCGAAGGGCATTTTAAGGTTGTACCTCTGAAAGGTAAAGTAAATACATATGCCAGGATTTTGAAGCATTAACAAGGTGTATGGAGCCGCAAGCCTTGTTTCTGTCTCCACACGGAGGGTTTGGGCCAGATACCATACGGCAAGACTCCTTCAGAAATAATTATTCCCCAGTGCTCTGTGACCCTCTGGGGGTCAGAGGAGCCATGTGTGAATAACACATGTGATTGAGGACATAATTGTAGTCAGTAAATGTTTGTCAAGAAAAGGTCCAGCCTTCACACTTAACCTTTTGATCAGAGCTGCAAAGAAGTGAAACAATATTGAAGTCCTAGCTCCTGGAGTGACAGGCCTCATTGGCAGATAGAGAAAGAGGACTGAGTCACAGACACCCTCTGTTCGGTTTGAGATGTCCTTTTCAGGATGCTTAATCCCAGTTTCCCACCCTCCAACTCCAGACCTGCATGTACCTCCCTGCAGACTGCAGCACAGGGTAGCCCGGGTACCCTGTCTTTCCCCGGTTCCTTCCCAAAGTGGGTCCCACCTTCTGGGGACAGGTGCTTCCCTCGGAGGCCCTGCTGTTTCTCCTAGACCCACACTGAGCTTTGGGCTGTGTCGCTGTCACGTAAGCCCTGACACTGTTGCTATCTCCCCTTGCGCTGTGGCTTCCGTGGCTGTCCCTTGCACTGTGGCCTCCGTGGCTGTCCCTGTGTGTCTGGCTGCTGCTCCAGGGAACTGCTGCTGTCCTTGTCCCCCTTGAACCACACCCAGACTACGTTAGGAATAGCAGGTAGCAGCCTGGGCGTTTGGTGTCTTGGGTTCGTAAGCAAATGCAGCCAGCTCTGCATGCTAGAATGCTTGGATTGTGTGGCTGGTGTTTGAACCATACCCCCCACAGCTGAACCTTGGTAAGCAGCGCAAGTTAAAGACGGGGCCTGCTGCACATTCAGCCAGCCCAGGCGTGCTCTGCATGGGCAGTGTGGGTGGAAGACAGATGTTTGATTTTAAGGTAACTGTGTACCATATGTGAGGAATAGGAGACATGGAGGTACCTGGAAAGATAAAAGGATTAACTCAATGTCCTTTTCTTGACTCTTAAAAGAATTCAACCTTTGTACTAAATAAATCTCACCTCACACCAGGCAGAGAGGGCAAGGTGACTCCTGAGTGAGAATGAGCGTGGACGGTGGAAGGGCTGGGTGTGTTATGTAAGGGGCTGGCATGGGATGAGGGCCGAGCCCCCCACCGCTCATGGCCCCTGCCGCCTCCTGCTCACCAGCAGAAGTGCCTGAGCCCAGGCGGGCAGGTGGTGGGTGATGCCAGCCTCTGACCCACAGATGAAGTCTGGACGGGCTTGGGAGTGAAAGATGCAATATTGAGGCAATCACACCCTGACAGACAGCACCAGCCGTGGTGGTGGGTGCCGTGGGCCCCTGTGCTTGCTGGGGGCTGTGGCGGGTCTGAACCCCTGATCACTGGATCATCCTGGGGTAGGGGACAGCCTGGCTGAGCTCCCACTGATGATGTCCTGTCCTTGCTTTTTCCTCTGTGAAGGATGGAGGCTGCACGTGTCCAGGGGATGTCGCCAAAGCCTTTGGTAAGGCCGGGCCCTTGTGCAGAAGAAGGGAAGGAAGGAGGGAGGGAGCTCCCTGCACCTCTCCAGGTGGCAACCTGAATGAGGAGGGGGACCTGCTGGGGAAGTTCTGGGCCTGCTTGGAGTTTCCTTTCCCTGGGTTTCAGCCCCAGTTGGCCCAGATCCCAGCATTGGTTTGTTTCTGGTCCACGGCAAAGCAGGCCACAGATGCCCCAGGAGACGGATCTAGGGGTAACGTCCTGCAAGCCAGGAGTGGGTGAAGTCATGGTCTTTTCATCCCAGGGCAGAGGAGGCTCTGGGGACCTGTCCAAGGGGACGGTGCCAGTTGTGATGTGTGGGAACTACAGAGGGTTTTTTGGAGCCAGCCTGGAAAAGTCCTGCAGCGGTTTCTCACTGGAGGCTGGAGCCAGCCTTCCACTAGGGGGCAGCAGTGCCTGCTGTGAGCCCTTGGGATTGGGGATCAGGGAGCCGTGGTGGGAGGGCAGCAGGTCCTGAGCTTTTCTTGGGAAAGCACTAGAGGTCAAGCATCTCAGCACCACAGGCAGTAACTTACGGCTGTCAAGCCCCTGCTGGCCACTGATCTGCAGACTGCATTCAGAAGTCAGAGCTGGCCCTGTGGCTTCAGGCTCCAGAATATGAAGCTGGGGTTGTGGGTGCCAGCAGGAGGCAGAACTGAAGGTCCCATGCCTCCACCCTTTGCTGATGCCAGAAAAAAAAAGATCAGTCTGGTGCAGTGGCTCATGCCTGTAATCCCAGCACTTTGGGAGGCTGAGGTCGGTGGATCACTTGAAACGGGGAGTTTGAGACCAGCCTGGCCAATACCCCATCTTTACTAAAAATACAAAAAAAAAATTACCCAGGTGTGGTGGTGCACACCTGTAATCACAGCTACTTGGGAGGCAGAGGTGGGAGAATCGCTTGAACCGGGGAGGCAGAGGTCATAGTGAGCCAAGATCACCTCACTGTGCTCCAGTCTGGGTGACAGAGTGACCCTGTCTCAAAGAAAAAAATTATAAATGTTGAGCAAACAACCCTGATAGTGACAAAGGAAAACATAGGGCAATGTTCTTAGCAAGAAGGTTTCAGAGCAACCCAAAGGATGTCATAAAAAATGGGATTTAACCTCATCCTAATCCTAGATCCTATCTGTGGAAGGGAATCTACAGACCCTCCACTGATCCCAGCTTCCTATTTTATAGTTGAGGGAACTGAGGCTCTAGGAGGGAATGACAAGGTCACAGTCCTGCAGTCAGGGGCAGAAGGAGGAGAACACAGTGCCTCTGCTAACCGGGACTGTCGCATACCCTGTGTTGTAAGGATCGTCGGCCAAGGGCAATTTTACGATTGTGTTTTTGTTCGTTTTTGTTTTTTTGAGATGGAGTCTTGCTCTTGTCACCCAGGCTGGAGTGCAATGGCACGATCTCAGCTCACTGCAACCTCCACCTTCCGGGTTCAGGCAGTTCTCCTGCCTCAGCCTCCTGGGTAGCTGGAATTACAGGCACATGCCACCACGCCTGGCTAATTTTGTGGGTTTTTGTTTTTGTTTTGTTTTTGTTTTTAGTAGAGATAGGGTTTCTCCATGTTGGTCAGGTTGGTCTTGATCTCCCAACCTCAGGGGATACGCCCGCCTCAGCCTCCTTAAAGTGCTGGAATTGCGGGTGTGAGCCACCATGCCTGGCCACGATTGGTTTTTGAGCTGCATCTACTTAGCACAGGTGGTGGTGCCTCTTGGACTCTGTTGCCTCACACATGCTCTCTGTACAGAGAGAGAATCGAACACACTATAAAGTGAGTGGTTGTTGAGAAGGTGCCTTGTAGATCACAGTTCCCGGGCTTTGGACCACGCTCAGCTCAGTCTCCCTTGGGTGTCATTCTTTCCTCCACTGTTTGTCAATCAGTACAGCCATGCTTATGCAGAGACTCAGTGGAGGGAGAGGGACCGTGTCAGGGAAGGATGCCAGAGTGTCCTGAAACGAAAATGGCTGGGAACCCGTCAAAGCGTTCTTTCACTGTGTCTGTGCTCCATGTTCCTGCTATTGACATTTGCTCCTCTGCTTTGCTCCAGGAATTGTGGTCGTCAGGAATCCTGGCTGGACACCAGTTATCCTCTGGCTCCTTAAAATCATGGCAGGAGGACCAGGGGGCCAGCATTCATGTTAGGAACCCCGGAAGGGAGGGAGGGAGGGAGGGTCTTCAGAGGTAGCTGCCATGTAGGAAGGTTGTGTTGTGCCTTGCTTCCCTGAGTGCCAGAAATGCACACCTTTCCATCACGCTGAGTGGAAGGGACTGTAACGCCAATGCGAACCCCAGAGTGCTCTACCGATGTTTAAATGACCAGATCGAAGGCGTCAGGGCCACATTGAGGGGTTCCTACGTTTTCTCCTCCTAATTAGGATTTGGCAGGCTCCCCTCCTCCTTCATCCTCTTGCTTAATGCATCTGTACCCCGCTGCCTGCCGTCTTGTTCTGTTCTAAATGTAAACCCTCAGCAGGATTTAGGACGGGAGGTTGTAGCAGATCCTTAGTTAATAGGCAAAGAAGAATCTCTCTGCACAGTGACCCATGAACAAGATGGGGACTGAGAACTGTTTTTATTATTTCTCTCACAAGCTCCTTTCCTTTTTTGACAGCTAATCATTTAGCATCTACCATGTGCCACGCACATGGCTCTACCATAGAGCCAACCCTGGGCCTGTGCCAGCAGAGCCCACAAAGCCAGGCAGCTTCAGCACCTCTGCCTCCTCTGTGCCTGTCCTGGAAGTGTGGTCATTTGGTGATGATTAGTATGGCGGAGCATCTAACATGTAGCACAGCGGTGGTGTGGGGAGAGTTTTACGAGGCTTTCATGACACAGGGGCGGCTTTCCTTGAAGACGTGTCCAGTGTAGGGGGCTCGTTCTGTTCTGAGGCCCTTTCCTGACCTGTAAATAGCACTGGTAGTGTCAGAGTGCAGAGAGCTTCAAGTACAGACCAGACACCTGAGGCGCCATGCATTAAGTATAAGATTAGGTAAC
>NW_016107336.1:3323002-3372810 GCF_001604975.1 Cebus imitator
TCTGAAGCAGAGAAATTAGACTTTTTTTTTGAGACAGAGTTTCCCTCTGTTGCTCAGGCAGGAATGCAATGACATGATCTCGGCTCACTGCAACCCCCTGTGTCCCGGGTTCAAGGGATTTCGGGCTAATGTTTGTATTTTTAGTAGAAACGGGGTTTCATGTTGGCTAGGCTGGTCTTGAACTGCTGACCTCAAGTGATCTACCCGCCCCAGTCTCCCAAAGTGCTAGGATTACAGGCATGAGCCACCGCACCTGCAGAATACTGCCCGATTTTTAATGTTTCTCTGATTCTAGAAGAGTTAGATCTGAGGAAGGTGGTCCTAGTTAGCCATTACTAGCTGTTACGCGTGGTCCAGTGTAGAGGATACCAGCCCCATACACTGTGGCTGTTTGTCTCTCCCTGTGTCCCCTGGCCCTGTCTCCCTGCATGGAGACCCTCTCCCTTTTTCCAGGAGGAGAGACGTGAGAAGCCCATCCTCTCTCTTGACTACAGCTGGCGGAGGGGGAGGCGTACTGGGCATGCACTTGGATTTTGGGGGAGCCTGCTTCCCCTGCGCTCTTTTCTCAGCTACTCTCTTTTGTCCCCGCTGTTGGCATGTAGGAGCTGGAGCCGATTTTGTGATGCTGGGAGGGATGTTTTCGGGTCATACAGAGTGTGCTGGAGAAGTGATTGAGAGGAACGGACAGAAGCTCAAGCTGTTCTACGGGATGAGCTCAGACACGGCCATGAAGAAGCACGCAGGAGGAGTTGCCGAGTACAGGTGAGGGGCAGCCCCGGGACGCACCCTCGAGGCCTGGCCTTGCTCTTGCTTCTTCCAGAGATGGGATGGAAGTAGGTCTGAATAGCAGCTCTGTGTATATTAAAGTATCATGGGAAGGGGTTCTTTTTAAAGAACCCTAATTTTTATCCAGTTAGCATTTGCAGTGCTTGGGGTTCCCAAAAGCAAGTACAGAGCAGAAGTGTTTGGGGATGGGTTGGAAGTGTGACCAGGGGTATATGTGAGTGAGTTCCGGTCCTGAAGGGAATATTCCAGACCTCTGCGGGTGGGTGGGATTATTCATAGTCCTTCCAGTAGAGCCATTGCTGAGCTATCCCTGTAAGCTTTGATCTCTGGCTTGAGGGGAATTGAGGCTGGAAGAATGGAGTTGAAGAATGACTCTCCTCTTGCCCAGGAAGCGGTAGGTGTGGTCTAGAGCACTGCGTGGCCAGGCCTTTTCCGAAGGACGCTGCACAGCTCCTGCGGCTTCTCCCCTGCCTGCAGGCTCTGGGAGTCAACACAGCCAGCGTTTTCAGCATTCAGTGGTGTCATCCACTCCAGAATGGGGCTCACTTCTGCTGATGTGTGTTTTTATTTTGTATTTTTTTTATTATTTTTGAGGTGGAGTCTCACTCTGTCACCCAGGCTGGAGTGCAATGGCATGATCTTGGCTCACTGCAACCTCCCCTCCTGAGTTCAAGTGATTCTCCTTCCTCAGCCTCCCAAGTAGCTGGGATTACAGTTGCCTGCCATCACGCCCAGCTAATTTTTGTATTTTTAGTTTAGACAGGGTTTCGTCATGTTGGCCAGGCTGGTCTCGAACTCCTGACTTCAAGTGATCCACCCACCTTGGCCTCCCAAAGTGCTGGGATTATAGGCGTGAGCCACTGCGCCCGGCCCCTAATGGGTGTTTTTAACCCATAGTTTCCAAAGACACCTGGGTCTTTGCCGATTCACTTCCATTTTAACTGTCTGCATATGTGTTTGAAGAACCTGATGATGAGGCCAGGCACAGTGGCTCGTGCCTGTAATCCCCGTGCTTCTAGAAGCCAGGGTTAGAGGATTACTTCAGCACAGGAGTTCCAGATGAGCCTAGGCGACATAGCAGGACCCTGTCTCTACAAAAAATTTTAAAATTAGCTGGGTGGGGTGTCACATGACTGCACTCCCAGCTACTCAGGAGGCTGAGGCAGGAAGATAGCTTAAGCCCAGGAGTTGGAGGCTGCAGCAAGCTATGAGCATGCCATCGTGCTCCAGCCTGGCCAGCAGAATGACACCCTGCCTCAAAAACAAAAGAACCTGATGGCCGTCTACGCACCGCCTCACTTTGCTCCAGAGAGCCTGCTCTTGATTCTCATTGCGAAAACCAGCTGTAATACAACATGGGGTCAGGACCAAAGGTCCTCCATCTGCAGAGGGGAGCAGGCTGTGAGGTGGCTGGTCACCTTTCTCCAGGAGACCTCAGGCTTTTCCCTTCAGTTTTCAGACCTTGTCCCAGTGCTGGAGTGAAAACCTAAGCCCTCCCTGGCTGACACCCTTTATTTCCTACCACCCATTCCACCCCCAAAGGCTCATTTTGAGGACCTGGGACTCAGATGTAAAGTTCATATCAAGTTAGCAGCAAAATCTCAGAACTCCACTGAGATTTGTAGGCGAGGAGATTGGGGGGAGGTGTGGGTATTCTACCAGAGTTCTGTTCTTCCGTAGGGTTCTGGTTGACTTACTTCAGTCTCATTCTCCCTGGTCTCTTTCTCTTTTGGTGGTGAACCTCAATAAAGATATTATAGCATGGGAAAGGCAGGAAGGGAAAGATCGATGGGGACTGCGCCAATCATAAACGCGGGGCACTCTCGCTCCTCCCAGGTAGCCCCCAGGCCCTCTTTCCTCCATGCAGTCCCTGACGGAGAGGGAGGTTACACAGTTGGGTGAGGAGGAGGTACTGAGCTGGACCTGTGGCCAAGAAGCTTAGTGCTTTACCAGCAATGATTGTCAGCATCTGAGGGCCTGCACATGTCTCCTCTGTGCCAGAATGTAAGCGGAGTTTTCATGGGTGAGCAACAGTTAGGTGCATTGCCTGGAGAACCTGTTTTGCCCTCGTGGTTGCATCTGTTTTGGGTTCTAAAAAAAATGGCTGGGCACGGTGGCTCACGCCTGTAATCCCAGCACTTTGGGAGGCTGAGGAGGGCGGATGACAAGGTTAGGAGATTAACACCATCCTGGCCAACATGGTGAAACCCATCTCTACTAAAAATAGAAAAATTAGCTGGGTGTGGTGGCAGGCACCTGTAATCCCAGCTACTCAGGAGGCTGAGGCAGGAGAATCACTTGAACCCGGGAAGCAGAGGTTGCAGTGAACTGAGATCATCCCATTGCACTCCAGCCTGGGCAACAAAGTAAGACTCCATTTCAAAAAAAAAAAAAATTATAGATCAGGAAGTCTACAATAGATCAGGGTATGGTACAAACAGAAGCCAAAGAGCTGAAAGAAAAACAGTCTGCTGTAATTTCAGCAGGGTTTAGATATAACAGGAAAAAAAAAAAGATTCAGCAGTGGCAAGACTCAGTTCTGGACATGGATTCAAATTTTTGACAGGGAAGGAAATTGCTAAGGAAATGAGAACCTTAATCTGAGAGCTGCAGCTTGAGCAGGCTGTACCTGCCTGCCTCTCTCTCTGAGTCAGTCTCTCTCTCGGTCTGTCTCTCTCATCTGGCAGTTTTCAGCCTCATGACCATGATCTCGTCATGAGAATGCTTCCCGACTTTGACAAATCACTTACCGCACAGTTACGTACACATCACTGATTCTTTTCAAATCATTAACTATTTCATTCTCACACCATCCCCGGGAAGCAACGTGCCTTCATTGGACAGATAAGCAGACTTAAGCTTCAGCAAAAAAGGAACTTGTGAAAGGTTAAACCAACAGTTAGCAAAGGAGCAACAATGAGAGGAATCTAGAAATTTCCAACAAGCCCCAGGAAGGCCATTTAAATATCTTAGGAAAACGAAATGTCCATCATTGCAGGCACGCGAGCACAGATGCCTGTCTGGGGTCACAGAGTGCTATCCTGGGTATGGCCAGTGACTTTAGCTTCCTGAGCTTACGGCTCTAAACCAGCTGATGATTGAAGTAGCTAAATTTTACCCATGGATAGTCCTGCCTGTTCAGTGACCAAGAATTAACACCCTTTTGTAATTCTGGTAATGAATGTCTAGTCAGGAGATGATGTTCGAAGCTAGCAGATCGTCTGAGGTCAGGAGTTCAAGACCAGCCTGGTCAACATGGTGAAACCATGTCTCTCCTAAAAGTACTAAAATTAGCTGGGAGTGGTGGCGGGCACCTGTAGTCCCAGCTACTCCGGAGGCTGAGGCAGGAGAATTGCTTGAACCCAGGAGGCGGAGGCTGCAGCGAGCCGAGATTGCACCACTGCACTCCAGCCTGGGCGACAAGCGCAAAACTCCATCTCAAAAAAAAAAAAAAAAAAAAAAAGAGAGAGAGATGCTCCTTTCCAGCTGAAGAGAACAGCTACAGAAAGTTCCAGAATTTGGGTACTTGTGAGAGCTTGCCTAGCCCTTCCATGAGAGCTAGAGTTTTGCCGAGATTTCAGATTTCCTTCTGGGAATACAGTCTGGACCACATCCCCATGTTGCAGGAAGGGGACATAACCTGTGTTACCCAACTAACAGTCACGCGGTGTCACCTGGTGGCTTTGTGAAGAGAGGGACATGGGCTGAGTGGGGCCAGTGAAATATTGCTTAGTGTTCATGCCATAGGCCGGACCTTCTGAATTTCTAAATACTGTTCTGAAAATGTGAAAGATGCTATCCAAAGCCCAGAAGCCTCCAGAACTAAGACAGGTCTCGGTTCTCCTCCTATGTAGTGACTTGTAAGAGAATAGGGAGGCGAACTGGGGGTGGCCATGTACCCAGCAAGGCAGAAGGCCAGGCAAGCGATCAGGACAGAGCCACCTCGTCTTGCTGGTGATTTCCATGTAACCTGGTAGGACCTGAGTTGTGCATTTAATGTCCTCGTCGCCCTCCTTGAGGACGTGTGGTTTCTGATCTCAGAGTGGGCAGGCAGGAGGTGAAGCTCTGGGCTTTTCCTGTGGCTGGTCTAGGAGGTCAGGAGGCAGTTTCCGGGGGCATCTGTGAGGGCCATTCTTCCTTGGGGCATTTTGGCTTCTGGCTGTTGGGAATTTGGCATGTGTGTTGAGGTAGAATAGAAAGGTAAAGGTGGTTTCTGTTAGGGGCAGAGGGGAGCATGTTGCTGGAGAGAATGTCACCAAGCGGGGTGGTTTGTGTCCCCAGCTCCTTCAAGTGCTACTCACCAGGACTTTCCTCTCCCCAGCATGCAGGGCTGCCAGCAGGGAGCCCGAGCCCTTTGGGTGGGAGGCATGTGTTCATCTAAGATGCTGGTGACCATCTTGGCACTTGGTAGAATGTGGGGATGGGGTCAGAGAGTGGGGTCTGGCTTTCTGAGTGCCTCGGGGGCTACAGAAAGTGCTGGAGCTGGGAATAATTCTAACTGGGCTCGTGAGGGGGAAAAAGCTAGATAAAAGAGAAAACTTCCTTTGCCTTGCAGAGCCTCCGAGGGTAAGACTGTGGAAGTGCCTTACAAAGGAGATGTGGAAAACACTATCCTGGATATTCTCGGGGGACTGAGGTCCACGTGCACCTACGTGGGGGCCGCCAAACTCAAGGAGCTCAGCAGGAGGGCCACGTTCATCCGGGTGACCCAGCAGCATAACACCGTGTTCAGCTAACCCTGGGGCGACGCGGCGTCCGGCCCGAGCGGAAGCTTCCAAACCTGCTTTTCCCATCTCCTTCCTAGTCTGTTCGGGCTGAGCTTCTGGCTGCTGCTGAATGGTGGAATGCTGTGTGCTCTCTCCACCCTCCTGCCGCCTGGAGCTTTGGTGCCCTCTCGCGTGCCTTCTCGGGGGCTCAGACACAAGGCACTGATTGGGGCAACATCAGAGCCCTGCTGCCCAGAACTCATAACCTCATTGTTCAAACCGACACTTGCACCTGTCTCTCTCTCTTTTAAAAGAAGATGGTTTCACTTTAATGTAATGCTGTTATCTTAAGACTTGATGAAGCGCTGGAGTTTGTATTTGTAGGAGTCAAGTTGAATGGTTTGGGATTTGTTTTGCCTTCTTCCCAGACAGGCTGGTGGCAAGCCACTCCTGGCCATTAGCAGACAAGTCACCTTAGGAGGAGCAGGGAGGGGACAGTGTGGGGCGGGGGGCGGACAGGCCAGAGTCAGAGTAACCGTCTCTAGCTTTTCCAGCAACCAAAAGCTAGAGGTGGTGGCATTCCCCACCTGGAGCTTTTGGTTGCTGGAAAAGAACAAAAGCAATTAACTGGAGAGATGAACCTGAATTGTTTTCCCAGCTGATACTCACAGGGTTGGGGCAGTGTGTTTTCCTGAGACTTTGATTACACGTGCTTTTCAGGGACAAGTCATCTGTCCCTACCAGTGTGCTGTCGCCTCTAGGAAGCTGTCCCTGTCTTGGCTTCTCATTACGTTTTGTTTTCCTCCATCTTTTCCCCCCCCTCAGTTCCAACTCCCTTTGAATTTCCATTGGATGTTTTATGGAAAGGTTATCTCCCGAGAAATCAGCAAGTGGAGATGCACTGCAAAAGAGCCAAACCTTTGATTAGTGGCATCCTAAAAGGCATTGGTTTGAGACATGAGTTAGAGACATTCCCTTGGTGCGCCAGGGAATCCTTTCCCGGAAGGACCACACGGCACTACTATATAAGGTCAGTGAATGGGCTGGGAACAATGACACTGTCTTGGAGAACTGGCCTCTGCAGCTGACCTGCAGCAGTCCCCCAGGATGCTTGTTTAAACAGTGAATGCAGAAGAAGTGATGAGCGGCCACGTAACTTCGAAGTACTGAGTTCCAGGCCTGGAAAGCGCAGATCAGGATGTTTTACTTTACTTTTTGATAAGGCTAAAGAGCAGGTACCCAAGTCAGTTTTCTTTGGAAAGGCAAGCAGTCACCCTGGAGTAGAGAAGGGCCATGGGGTGCCGCTGTGTCAGGGTGAATGAATGGCCTGATTGTCCACAGTGACCGATGGCGTGAGAAGCGTCCAAGCAGAACCGTCACACTCTGGGATCGTACAGGCCTACTGTTGGTCATTTAAGAAAACGTTGAGAGATCCAGCAGCGTGCACTCCAGTGCAATATTTCTCCCTACTAAATCCTTTAAGATTTTGAGACAGGGGCTCACTCTTGTCATCCAGGCAGAATCACAGCTCACCACAGCCTCGACCTCCCACGCTCAAGTGATCCTCTCATTTCAGCCTCCCAAGTAGCTGGGACTACAGGCACCTTGCCACCACGCCCAGCTAATTGTTGTATTTTTTTGTAGAGACAGGATTTTACCATGTTGCCTAGAATGGTCTCAAACTCCTGGGCACAGGCATCCGCCCGCCACAACCTCCCAAAGTGTTAAGATTACAGGTGTGAGCCACCACGCCCAGCCCATTAAGAGTAACACTTGCACCTTTATCAATACAGGGGCTGCACTTTGGAGACAGGAGGGCCAAGAGGCTGTTTAACGTGGAGCAAGACGTGGGGCGTGGCTGCAGGCTCCCCACCTTGCCCTCTGTGAGGTGTGAGGCGCTCCGGCTGGTCCTATGGAAGGCGTGTTTTACGCTTATCTTCAAATGTTTGTTTTTAAGAGACTATTGCAAAATAAGTGAGAGAGGTGAAGGAAAGGACATCTTAAAGAGAGCTTTTTTTTTTTTTTATTGTACTTTAGGTTCTGGGGTACATGTGCAGATCATGCAGGATTGTTGCATAGGTACACACATGGCAATGTGGTTTGCTGCCTCCATCCCCCCACCCCATCACCTACATCTGGCATTTCTCCCCATGTTATCCCTCCCTGACTTTCCTACCCACTGCTGTCCCTCCCCTAGCCCTCCCCCCGTAATAGACCCCTCCCCACAACAGACCCCAGTGTGTGATGCTCCCCTCCCTGTGTCCTCATTGTTCAACACCCGCCTATGAGTGAGAACATGCGGTGTTTTATTTTCTGTTCTTGTGTCAGTTTGCTGAGAATTATGGTTTCCAGATTTATCCACGTCCCTACAAAGGACACAAACTCATCGTTTTTTATGGCTGCATAGTATTCCATGGTGCGTATGTGCCACATTTTCCTTGTCCAGTCTATCGTCGATGGGCATTTGGGTTGGTTCCAGGTCTTTGCTATTGTAAACAGTGCCACTGTGAAGATGTGTGTGCATGTGTCTTTATAACAGAATGATTCATAATCCTTTGGGTATATACCTAGTAATGGGATTGCTGGGTCAAATGGAATTTCTATTTCTGGGTCCTTGAGGAATTGCCACACTGTCTTCCACAATGGCTGAAGTAATTTACACTCCCACCAACAGTGTAAAAGTGTTCCTATTTCTCCACATCCTCTCCAGCATCTGTTGTCTCCAGATTTTTTAATGATCGCCATTCTAACTGGCATGAGATGGTATCTCAATGTGGTTTTGATTTGCATTTCTCTGATGACCAGTGATGATGAGCATTTTTTCATATGTTTTTTGGCCTCATATATGTCTTCTTTTGAAAAGTGTCTGTTCATATCCGTTGCCCACTTTTGGATGGGTTTGTTTTCTTCTTGTAAATCTGTTTTAGTTCTTTGTAGATTCTGGATATCAGCCCTTTGTCAGATGGGTAGATTGCAAAAATTTTTTCCCATTCTGTTGGTTGCTGGTTCACTCCAATGATTGTTTCTTTTGCTGTACAGAAGCTCTGGAGTTTAACTCGATCCCATTTGTCTATTTTGGCTTTTGTTCTCAATGCTTTTGGTGTTTTAGTCATGAAGTCCCTGCCTATGCCTGTGTCCTGAATGGTTTTTGCCTAGGTTTTCTTCTAGGTTTTTATGTTGTTAGGTCTTATGTTTAAGTCTTTAATCCATCTGGAGTTAATTTTAGTGTAAGGTGTCAGGAAGTGGTCCAGTTGCAGCTTTCTGCACACTGCTAGCCAGTTTTCCCAACACCATTTATTAAACAGGGAATCCTTTCCCCATTGCTTGTTTTTGTCAGGTTTGTCAAAGATCAGATGGTTGTAAATGTGTGGCGTTGCCTCCAGGGCCTCTGTTCTGTTGGTCTATATCTCTGTTTTGGTGCCAGTATCATGCTGTTTTGATTACTGTAGCCTTGTAGTATAGTTTGAAATCAGGTAGTGTGACGCCTCCGGCTTTGTTCTTTTTGCTTAGGATTGTTTATGCCCCATGAGCCCATGAAGCTATCACATTTAAAGACAAACAGACCTCTTCTGAACAGCAGTGTTCAGCTAGGAGACATAAGCATGAACTGAAGAAGCCAAGACATCAGGTGTGGATGTATGCCTTTTATCTTAGAACCTCATCTCACACACACTCTTCACCCCCCAAAAAATAAGCAGCAGAGGCAACGCCTCATGTTACACCTCCCCAGGGAGAGCAGGGATAAATAAAGAGGAGAAATTAACACCTTTTTCCTGGCCTCTTCTTAGAGGACCCAACAGAAGGCAAAGACGCACACATGCAATTGGCACTGTTATTTTATTAGTACGAGTATACTGAAACAATAAACTTGTACTGGTATACAGACAATTTATTTAAAACAATTTTGTTCAAATTTTGAATCAAACATTGTTTTATTATAATAATGAAATAATTTCTACCTAGAAAACCTGCAAGCACCATCAAAGAAAGGACCATAAAATTCAATAAACAGACTCGAGTGTATCCTACAAATAGACACACCACGATTAGAAAACAGAATATGAATTCTTCCATTTTTTAATATTTGTTTTAAAAAAGCTAGTGCAAGTACAATATTTTACACTGGAATTACAGAGAGTATGCACGCATATGGAAAAAAGTTCTCCTGTCACAATAAAAGCTCTTAACTATTATGTATGCACTTAAAATTTTCTTTTCAATAAGGTGCAAAACATTCCTTCCCTAGTTCTCCTCTGTACTGGCCATGTCAGTCTGGTAGTGCCCTCAACCCCAGTTCTGGTGTCTGTTTTCCCTTGGCCTGTGGGAGGCATATGACTGGAAGTTTGGTGGTAATGATCCGTTATTAAAACATCCAGTGGTACGAGTCTCAGAGATGGCGCTCGGGCCAGGACTCGACTGGCTGGAAATGAAGACTTTCTAATCTGAAGGTCACCACAAATACTGACAGGGACTATCTGGAAACCTCCTTTCAGCTGACACTAATTTGGATTGAGAGTTGAGCAGTCAGGCTGGGGAGAGGAAGAAACCCCGCCAGAAAAGGGCAGTCTTCACAGAACCGAATGCACAGGTATCAAGTTCAAATGCACTGACTCAAGGATGTACCCCACTCCTGGACCAGGTAACTGAAAGAGTAGGTAGTTCCTGTAAGAACCAGAGAAAACCTATGCACCGAGATTGTTGGTAACTGCTCTGAAGACAACAGCTCGAGCTAGTGTCACCTACCACGTGTGGAGGACAGTATGTTGTCTTGGTAAGGATGACTGTAAACAACGCTTCCAACGAAGGCCTTCAGATTGGCCACAGAAAAGGGGACAGGCTCACTGGCCATCCAGACAGCAAACGAACTAAAGGGAAAGAAAACGTGGGCGAAGCCTCCAATGTATCTGCAGTGGAAGACTTGAGTCCTTTCAGATAAGAAAAGTTATGGAAATTCTTAGAGACTGTTATTGTATAGATATTACCTATTGGCCAAATGCACTTAATTTTAATACAGTTGAACCATTTGTATGCAAGTCACGGGGACGTGAAAAATTGAAGCCGGTGTTCCCTCCTGCCATTACACAGGAGAAAGTTGGCTACCAGAACAACTGCCTTCCATGAGGAGGGAGGGGACAAGATTCTGAATTTAAGAATTGAAAGTGGGGGTGCTTAATATCCCCACAGCTGTCCAGTTTCCGCTGTCCGGCTTGATGTGTGGACAGGAATACTGTTCTAAGAAGTTGCTCCGCATTTATTTTGGCCTCTTTATATTAAATAAAAAAAAGAAACTAAAATGAGGCATTTACATTGAAATCGTTTTGACCCCCCCCTATTTAAATGAGGTGTGGGGGGAAAGAAGGTGAAGTTATTTTTTTGTCCCCATAATGAGTCCTGTTTGATTGGTAGCCTGGATTCCTTGTTACAAACACTTCGTGTTCAAGATTATATTCTTTGGGTTTCTAGGAACAAGAAGTGCTGAAAATGTCAAATATCATCTCTGAAGAAAAAGAAGTTGCAATGGCTTAAAAGTTTAGACTAAGAAGGGAGCTCAGAGAAGTACTTCCAGCATAGGAATGAACAGTATTCTCAAATAGCAGAATACGAGTTCCCCTCCCTCAGACGAGGGCCATGTGTAACAAAAACAACAGTAAGCATAGGTATAGTTTAAGAGCCTTTTACGTAGTAATTCTTCGTGGCCGTAACCATACAAATCTGATCATTTAGACATGACAAATTTCTATGTACAAAAAAAACATGTAACTTTCAACCCTTCTCTGCTTAATTTTTTTTTTTTTTTTTTTTACAAACAAAGTATGAAACTCATTGTTTCAACAGATCCATATCTTTCAAACACTGAATGAATCATTTCGACATTCACTTTTCTTTTGTGCAATTTTTTAAAACATTACCTGTACTCCTCAAAGTGAGTGCTTCAAAATTTTGTTTTCTTCAGCTTCTCAAATTAGGTGTACATTAAAAAAAAAAAAAATCCCCACAAGATATAGTGCTACAAGAAAAGATCCTATCAGTAAGGTAACATATTTGAAGCGAGGTCATCTATGTAAAAGAAATCTCAGCTCCGGAGTAGAGGTGTGCAAGTTGTTTGGAGTTTCCCTATGCCAGAAATACAACACTGTCCGTGGAAAAGAGAGGAAACCAACCTAACACAATAGCAGATGCATGTGCTTTATAAAAAAAGTATATTCTCCGTGTGTTTATTACTTGATGTGTTCTTAAATTCTCTATTTCAGAAATTCTGGGTTAAAAACAAATGTGGAAGCAAAGGCCTCCACTCCGCTTACAAAAAAAAAAAAAAAAAAAAAATGTAATTCTCTTTCCTTTCGTATCACCACGGAAGAAACTGAATTGGGCCACGGAGTCTACCGGCCCTGTTTTCACCTGGTGCAAATTGAAGTGCAAAGAGTTTCAGAAGACAACAGACCAGTCTGCTGAGCTGCTTATGGTTCCTGAAACAGTAGCCATGACAACCAGCACAGCTCAAGAAGCCTGGCCTTCGGTCCGAGAGCTCAGCCTCCTCACCCATATCTGAAATAGCATGACATTAGTGTCTTCAAAAGCACTGGAGATTTTTCTATAAAAGAAATAGGTTTCCTTAGTAGTCACAGATGTTAAAAGGGTATTGTCAATCATTTCCTTAAAAAACAAAACAAAATCCAGAGCTACAACAACAAAAATAAATTTTGGCAACATATTTCAGTAAAGATCAAACTATGTGCAAAGAGTGGATTTTATGATTACTAGGAGCTACTGTTCATCTTGAACATGCAGCATTATATTGCAATCTATGCGGTATCTAAGGAGTAATCCACAAGATGCAGGAAATCCAAACATTCCTTGAAATTGTACAACCCTACTCCAGAGCAGTCAAAGTGCTGCTTCTGGACACATCAGTGTACCACACACACACCAGCCCCGTCCCTGAGTAAGAGGTGTGAAAGGTTCCGCAGAGCCCCTTAGGGGAGAAGGAGGGATGCTGCCACTTCCTGGTGGGGTGGGGGAAACCCAACACACTCACCTAACAGAAAACATAGAGGCTCACAATTCTGAGTTAGAAACGGGATCGACGACAAAAATCAAATCAGCCCAAACTAAACGGGGTGAGTTAGGGAAAACGAAAAATTGACCAACATAGAAAATTATCCTGAAAGTCCAAATGAAAATGCAATTTGGATTTCCACTTTAAAAGATCTGAGGTAAGTGGCATCCATGTCTGTATCCCTCCCTCCCCCCTCTGCCCCAGTGTGGCCCAGACAAACTGAAATCATTCTTAAGTTAAACATTCTAAGGAACAGTCATTTTATATATTTAGAAATCCCTAGAAAGAGAGGTTCTTGTTTGTTGGTTTCTTATTAATATTATTTTTTCTTTTCGCCCTGACTAATTTCTTGGTGATTGTGTTCCACTGTAAACGCAAAAGGCCTGCTGTTATTAGTTTAAAAATGGAAAACAGGAAAGAAAGAACGAAAGACGGCTGTCGGTAAATATTGCAAAGTGGACATTGTACAGAGGCACATGGCTGATCCTTGTAAGCTGAACGGCACCGAAGAATTTCTACCCCTGTCATCGTTAATGTTTGCTACACAGAAGCGGTGACAGAGGCTGCTCTGGGAGCCTCGGGGCTCACCAGCGTCTGCAAACAGGAGGCTCCTGCCCTCTGTGCATTCTTCCTATTTGAAGAGAAAGCTACCACAGGGAGTGGTGACCGTGGTTGGCAGGTGGTCCCCTCCACAGCCACTGGCCAGCCCGCTCAGAACACACACACACAACAGGCCATACTTCCTGTCCAGGCTCAGAGGCAGGGCTCCAAGTCTCAAGGACACAGACTCCGAGGAGGGGGCCTACCCGCTCGCAGAAAAGACCGTGGAAAATGGGTTGACTCCAGGCTACCTGGCTCCAGAGTGCGTCTCAGAAATGAATCTGCCTCCTTCCTCTCCATACTCCACATTCACTATTCCGTGTGGTGACAGGGGACACTGCGGCTCCTCCCCCGGGTCTCCTTGGCTGGCTTTTTCTGCAACGCAGCGGCAGACGCACGGGGCTCCTGAAGGCTGCCCGCCCCAGCACTCAGCATCTGCAGCAAGGGAAAGGTGGGAGGTGCTCTCCCTGCCGGCTCCTTCCCTCCAGCCCTGCTCTGGCCAGAATGGGGAAGATCAACCAAACAAGGAAGAAGCAGAAAGGGAATGAGCTTTAACTATAGAGCACACTGGTCAGACTCTATTGGCACAGAAAGTATTGCACATGCTAAAAAAGCAAGAGAATGAAATGGGACAAGTGCTTAGAAAGAACCAATTATTTTTATAATTCCTATACCTGAAATAGAACCACAAAAATGATGATGATGATCCTATTGCTCCAAACCACGTGTGTTTTCGCATCTTAGTGTTGGTTTAGTGGATCCAGTCAGTTCCGTACTCGAAGTAAGCCAAAAGGTGGTGTGTGTTTCTCTGAGTCCACATGAGTTGTCAATAGTGATACTAACGAGAACAAAGTCTGTGTGGCAGCCCGTATTCCTCTTACCAGCAAAGGTTAAAAAACAAAAAGAAAAACAAAACCTAATAATTGCAAGTGCCCTGAGCAGAATATATGGAAGATTAAGCAAGTTCTCTGAACAGAAACGTTTAAAAAATACAGCACTAACTAAGCAGTCTGACCGCAAGAATGAACCCACCCACCTCTCTGCAAGCATGCTGAGAGGGTCATGAAGTTCCAGGAAAGTCAAGGAACTATTCTAGCTATTCTAAACCTATTCAGATGTTTTTGGTACACCCCAGAAAATGGTTTATAAAAATCATTAGTCCTGCTGAGCACTAAATGTAAATGAATACTAGATAGCCAAAATGTGGGCTGATGTCAGATTTTTGTTTTTTAATTTGTGAGATGAAGGAAGTACTATTTTCAGGGGGGTAAAAGAAAAATCTGGTATGGATTTGTTCAGGTTCGCTGCAGCCATCCAAGTAAGAATATTTAAAAATTTCTCCCTACTTATAAAACGTTTTTTTAAAGCACTTTAAAGATGCACTCAAAACCCACAAATGATATTTCAGATCTCTGGGAATGAAAGGTTTAAACGATGAAATACCCTTTCTGGGTTTGTACCAAACATTAAATCTTGATTTGATTTTGAATAGAAAAAAAAAGTCATTCTGAAAATAACACTAATAACAATAATAAAGTAATTGTTTTTTAAAAAAATCTTGCTCACATATATAAATGTTTTTATGGAAAACTCGGTGAATCTGAAGAAAATTCTCAGTTTCTAAGAGCCCACTAAGACCTGGCTTTTTGTGACAGATGTGGTAAAAAGACCAAAATGAATTTTCAAAGGAACATAACCTTATAAAATGGCCTAGAGTTTAGGCAGGTTAGAAAGAAATTTTGCTACATTTATTTATGCTCGTTCAGTCCCCCAAACCTTTCCCACAATGTTATTGGATAAAAACTGCAGGAATATCACACAAATTACAAACTCAAGATGTGCAAATCGCAAGGTTCTTTAAAAGTTCATCTTAAAAAGAAAAACACTGGACAAAAATGAGTATTCTCTTCTCCATCCCTTTCCTCAGTTTCTCTGCCCACTCTGCATATGCCTGTAACTGTTTCTCAGACATCAAAGTGAAAAGTGCCTCCCGTCAGGTAGTACTTGGTGGTCATTTATTGTCACATACTAGTTCATAATTCACATTCATCCCTTTAAACCACATTGAAACTTTCAATATCTTGCTCTTCAGCAATTCTGCAGAGCTGAAATGTAGTTACAGTGTTGAAAAAAAAAGAAAGCAACTTAGTTTTTTTTTTTTTTTTTCCTTTTTTTTTTTTGAGACGGAGTTTCGCTCTTGATACAGTACTTGTTGAATGAGAGACCAAGATGCTTGGTAATAAAGTGTGAACAGTATTTTTAAATGTTTAAAGATAGTAATATATGCTCATCTTCAAAATCTAATTCCTCATGTCACACTGGAATCTGAAAAAAAAAAAAAAGTGGCACCCGAGTTGTCCATAGTCATGAACTATAAACAGTACTAGAGTTAAAAGACAAAGATTTTGCAAACTCATCGTGAAGAGCTTCCGTTGCTCTCACGGAAGGGCAGTTTGCATCTACCTCTTGGGAGTGAAGTCAGTGCAGTAACCTGATTGGTTTTCCTAACACTGCACAGAAACCAGCGTGGGTGTTCACTCTCTCCCCGCCCCCACCCCCAAACCCCCTTACCCCACGTGGAGCCATGACAGCAGGGGCTTCCCTGTCCACCACGACACCCTGGTGACATCACTGCACTAGTAAAGCAGAAATGAAATCCCGCATGTGGCAGTTGCTCTTTAAAAAAAAAAAAATAGATATCAGTGCAGTCAGGCCCCATAGGGGGAAATATATATCTATACAATTAAAAGTTGCTTTTACTGTAAAATATGTTGGAGAGAAAAATGTTCTTTTAAATGGTTAGCTTTCCAAATCTGCCGTCTGACGCGTCTGCGATGCCCTGAAGCTAGGTTCCTGATGTTGATTTTGTACGTGGGAACCCCAGGAGGACCCTGTTCTGAATTCCCCAGTCCCATGCTGATAGCAAGAGAGTGAGGCAGAGGGAGGCAGAGAAAAAGAGACCCTCACTCGCCGCCACAGCGCCTGTGCACCCCCACATGCATGCACCCCTGCAACTCGGCAGGACCCTTCCCACGGAACTTTCCCCTGACGCTAGCGGGAGTCAGTGCCCCGGGCTGCTTCTGCGCTGCTAGAGAAGGCAGGTGCCCTGAAGCCCCATTCCTTTCTTCCTGGGGGATGCCTGGAGCCCCCTTCCTCCCGCCTGCTCACTGACAGACACTCGTGGAAAAAGCATATGCACCAGTCTCCTGCGACACACCTGCTGTAACTCTAATGACAAGGTTAGAACAGAAACCTAAAATAAGAGGATAACATGTAAATACTGTGTTATTTAGCCTACAGTACAGTAATCTGGATACAAACGATAAGGGAGAGCCACGTTTCCTTTCCCCACGCTGCCTCTACTTGCCTACATTAGACCGGCCTTCAATGCAAATCTTAACCTCCTGAGGAATTAGAGAAGGCTTAGGAAGAGTCAATGGTGGTTCGTCTTCTGACTTCTCCAGTTTGCGGCTCTCCGGCGCCGACCACCTCCTCTTCCTCGTGGCCGGAGGCTTGCTGGGTTCAATTTTGGTGAGGAAGGGTGCTGCGGGCAATCCCATTTTCTCTGGAAACTTCAGTTCGCCATTCTCAGACAGCATCTGGGCACTCCCCTGGTGGATTCCGTTTTCCTGCTCGGCATACCTGTGTCTGCTGCCCGCCAGGCCGTCGGCCTTTGAGTGCTTCAGCAGGACGCTGGCGGGATCCACGGGCTGGCCCTTTTTAACAGAGCCGTTCTTCAGGTTCTTGAGGGTAAGCGAGATGCAGACATCCCCAACTGAGAGTTTGGAGCACGGCAAATCAAAGAGCTGGCTGGTTCTCTCCGGACAGCAGGAAGACCAGCCCTGTCCAAACACAAAAAAAGGGTACTCTACCAAAACTTCAACGCTGACCTGCGGAAACAGGGAGAGACAGAGAGAGGAAGGAGGAAGGGAACAAATGAAAATGTTTTATTCTTGTTTAAGCACACGTATGAACTCACACACACACAGATACATACACACACAGATACATACACAGATACATACACACAGACACACACATACACACAGGCACACACATAGAGACACACAGATACACAGACACACACAGGCACACAGACACGCACATAGAGACACACAGACACACACAGGCACACAGACACGCACATAGAGACACACAGATACACAGACACACACAGGCACACAGACACGCACATAGAGACACACAGATACACAGACACACACAGGCACACACACAGGCTGAATGGGGGGAAAATGACTCAGTTTGCAAACCTCCCTCCCCGAGCGGCACACTATAAATGAGGCTCTTCACTTTTGGTTGTACCTGTACTTACCATAGGCAGAAACCAGTGAAAAGGCCATCGGTATTTAAAATATTGCACCAAGTGTTAGCTCTATAGCCCGTCTCTGTTAGAACCAGTCACTTGAACCCCAGCAATGACAGAGCACCACTTAGCTTTTAGCACTGAGCTGGGCTCTGTGGGCAACTCAGAAGCCCAACATGGTTTTAGATTTTATGAGCTCAATGGACAACTATTATCATACAGGACAGGACTAAACACGGATCAGAGTGACACTGTAGGTGAATTCCAGGAGGCAGGCATGATGTGTTTACCACTGAGTCCCCAGCCCCTAAAAGGATGCTTGGTGGCTGGCCGCAGTGGCTCACGTCTGTAATCCTAGCACTTTGGGAGGCCGAGGTGGGGGGGTCACTTGAGGTCAAGAGTTCAAGACCAGCCTGGCCAACATGGTGAAACCATCTCCGCTAAAGATAATTAGCTGGGCGTGGTGGTGGGCACCTGTAATTCCAGACACTTGGGAGGCTGAGACACAAGAATCACTTGAACCCAGGAGGCAGAGGTTGCAGTGAGCCAAGATTGTGCCACTGCACTCCAGCCTGGGTGACACAGCAAGACTCCATCTCAAAAAGCAAACAACAACAAACGGATGCTTGGCATATGGTTGGAGCTTAATAAATATTTACTGGATAGGCCAGGTGTGGTGGCTCAGGCCTGTAATCCCAGCCCTTTGGGAGGCTGAGGTGGGTGGATCACAAGTCCAGGAGTTCCAGACCAGCCTGGCCAATAGGGTGAAACCCCGTCTCTACTAAAAATACAAAAATTAGCCTGGCACAATGGCAGGTGCCTGTAATTCCAGTTACTCTGGAGGCCGAGGCAGGAGAAACACCTGAACCCAGGCAGCAGAGGCTGCAGTGGGCCGAGTTTGTGCCACTGCACTGCAGCCTGGGTGAGAGTGAGATTCCATCTCAAAGAAAAAGAAGGCAATTTTCAATGTCTCTTCTAGATGTAGTAGACTAGGTAGTTTGGACCAACCCTCCTTCTGAGGATAACTAAAAACTGAACAAAAATATAAGCAAACAAATTTCAAAACTCTAGACAAAATGTTTAAATATTTTTTCTTACTGTAATGGACAGCAAATAAGATAGTAAAAAGGTGTGGCATGGTGGCTCATGCCTATAATCCCAGCACTTTGGGAGGCCATGGCAGGTGGATCACTTGAGGTCAGGAGTTTGAGACCAGCCTGGCTAACATGGCGACACCCCGTTGCTACTAAAAATACAAAATTAAGCCGGGTGTGGTGGCATGCGCCTATAATCCCAGCTACTCAGGAGCCTGAGGCAGGAGAATCGCTTGAACCTGGGGGACGGAGGTTGCAGTGAGCAGAGATCACACCACTTTACTCTGAGACCAGCCTGGCCAGCATGGTGAAACCCCGTCTCTACTAAAAATACAAAAATCAGCCAGTTGTGGTGGCAAGCACCTGTAATCCCAGCTACTTGGGAGGCTGAGGCAGGAGAATTGCTTGAACCTGTGAGGCAGAGGTTGCAGTGAGCCAAGATCACGCCATCACACTCCAGCCTGGGCGACGAGAAACTCCATTTCTCACACACACACACACACACACACACACACACACACACACACACGCCTCTAGAACAAAATACATATTACCTCCAAATAAGCAACAATTGAACTCACACTTTACACACTTTACATCTCAACAAAAATAATGGAATCCAGTAGACAATGGAATATGTTCAAAGTGCTGAAGAAAAAGAATCGCCAATCGAGAATTCTATATGGAGCAAAAAGATCCTTCCATAGAGACATGTTCACACAAAAAGTAACAAAGAATTCGGCACCAACAGATCTCCATTACAGAAAATACTAAAAGGTATTCTTTAGGTAGAGGGAAAAAAAATGAATCTAGATCAAAGTTTGTAGATAGAATTCCTCAGGGAGGAAGGAAGAGGAATAAAAATGGCAGATATGTGGTAAATCTAAGTGAATATTGGCTATAGGTAGTAATATTTAAAATGTTCTGTTGGATTTTTTTTTGTTTTTTTTTGAGACACAGTCTCACTCTGTTGCCTAGGCTAGAGCGCAGTGGCATGATCTCAGCTCACTGCAACCTCTATCTCCCGGGTTCAAGTAATTCTCTTGCCTCAGCCTCCTGAGTAGCTGGGCTTATAGGCACGCGCCACCATGCCCAGCTAAATTTTTGTATTTTTAGTAGAGACAGGGTTTCACCATGTTGGCAAGGCTGGTCTCTAACTTCTGACCTTGTGATTTGCCTGCCCTGGACTCCCAAAGTGCTGGAGTTACAGGCGTGAGCCACCGCACCTGGCCTCTGGATTTTATACACATGCAGACACACAAAACCACACATACGTCATTAAAGCACCAAAAAAAAAAAAAAAAAAAAATCCCTTTAAAAGTAGTAAATTTCCATGGATTGCGGCTTTTCTACTCTATCTCCTTTGTGAACTCTGATTGATCTAGTTCTGATAGCTTCTAGAATGACAGACTTTACTGGACCCATACAAAGCATGTTTTTAGAAGAGACAACTAGAGTACATTCATATGGCAGCGTGTAAGCATGAACCCATACACATGTGTGTATTACTACTGTTCTGGGCTATAGTTATAACATGAAGCAAGCTAATTTTTTTTTTTTTTTTTTTTTTTTTTTTTTGAGATGGAGTCTTGCTCTGTAGCCCAGGCTGGAGTGCAGTGGTGTGATCTTGGGTCACTTCAACCTCTGTCTCCAGGGTCCCAGTTCAAGCAATTCTCCTACCTCAGCCTCCCAAGTAGCTGGGATTACAGGAACCAGTCATTATGCCCAGCTAATTTTTGCATTTTTTAAGTAGAGATGGGGTTTCACCATGTTAGCCAGTCTGGTCTTGAACTCCTGACCTCGTGATCCACCTGCCTCGGCCTCCCAGAGTGCTGGGATTATAGGCATGAGCCACTGCTCCCGGCCAACAAGCTAAAATGTTTTGAGTGCCTACTCTGTCAAGCTCTCAGGTACAAACTTTACAAAAAATATTTCGTTTAAAGTTCACGATATGCTAATGAGACAAGTATTGCTATTCCAGTTTTATAAATTTTACAAATAGTCACAGAGAGATGAAGTCACTTGCCTGATATCATAGCTATTAGCCGTTAGGTTTGAAATTTCATCCCAGTCTTTGATCCCCAAACCCATTTTCTTTTTTCTATGCCTCCTGGCCTCTAGCCTTGTGAGCAAAAATATTACAATGCCACCAAGAAGAGATGAACTGGGCCAGGGACGGTGGCTCATGCCTGTAATCCCAGCACTTTGGGAGGCCGAGGTGGGCAAATCACCTAGGGTCAGGAGTTCGAGACCAGGCTGACCAACATGGAGAAACCCTGTCTCTACTAAAAATGCAAAAAACTAGCTGAGCGTGGTGGTGCATGCCTTAATCCCAGTTACTTGGGAGGCAGAGGCCAGAGATCGCTTGAACCCAGGAGGCGGAGGCTGTGGTGAGCCAAGATCATGCCATTGCACTCCAGCTGGGCAACAAGAGCAAAACTCCATCTTAAAAAAAAAAAAAGAGAGAGAGAGAGAGAAATGAACTTAGCATTCCCACTACCCACCAACAGTGTGGCTACTGCCTGAAATAAGTAAGATCCAATGGCATGAGCTCATGGATCTGTTTCATGGAACAGAAAATTGTGATGTCATGTTTGCCTTACAGCCACTCATACAATTCTGGTTACGTTGTATAAGTGTGTGACACTATTCAATTTCAGAACTACATTTATATCACACACAAACATATATATGCATATATACCTAGACAAATATACTTACAAGTTACAGTATCAGACGGGGATGCCCAATGTATTCTAAGTAAGAGGACCAGTCTGGAACTGGCGCCATAGATCCTCTCCCAAACCTCTTAGAACCATTAACAGCATAAACTGAACAGAAGGAAACAAATCCTACATCAAGTGGAGACTGTCTTGCTGCATTTCCAAGTCACAAAAATAAAGCTCTCCAGTGTTAATACTGATCTCGTAAGACTCTCCTCTAGAGCTGCAGTTTGCTTATTCTTGCCCAATACCAAGAAGAGGTAATGTGACATTCAGAAGACCAGAAGCTTTATTTCCAAACATGTCAGCCTCTTTTCTGGCTTTGTGCGTTCCACATTATATACACTTCGCAGGGCAGGCAATATTTAATTTTCTGAAAATAACATCTACTGTATGCTTATAGATAACTCTGTCTGAGGATGTCCATGTTACCAAGTATTTGTAGCCTCATTAAGAAATGTCTACAAGCCTTTTATAACAGTAATATAATTGATTCCTGCAAAAGCCAGGATACAGATGGACACGTTTGCCACTAAAGACTTCATAATGTTGTTGGATATTCTGAAGGCCTTTCCACATCACAAAACTCCAAAGACACCACTCTTGTAATCCCAGCGCATTGGGAGGCTGAGGTCCAACCATGACATAGCAAAAGAATGAACATAGCTAACTCAGTTTTTGTTTAAAGGGTTTTACCCTTTCCTGCAAGTAGGCTAGGATAATTTTAGAGCACCGAGATAATATACACAAACAAGAATCATGTACTTTTAAAAACTAACTCTGGGATTAAAGGGGAAGCATATGTTGTTAAACACTGATAGGAGCATCGTGACATGAACAAGGACAAAGACGTTCCCAACCTCCTCGAACCCTCACTGGTGCCCAAATGTCTGCAGTCCTCAGCCTCCTCGATACCAACCCTCCTGTCTCCCCCAGAGCCCCCTCCCATAAAAACCCTCCAACAAGCCTAAAATATTGGAGATGGTACTTTATTTTTTTAAATTATTTTTTTGAGATGGAGTCTTGCTCTATCGCCCAGGCTGGAGTGTAGTGGCACAATCTCAGCTCAATGCAACCTCCGCCTCCTGGGTTCAAGAGAGTCTCCTGCCTCAGCCTCCCAAGAGGCTGGGACTACAGGCATCCGCCACCTGGTTAATTTTTGTATTTTTTAGTAGAGACGGGGTTTCATCATATTGGCCAGGCTGGTCTCAAACTCCTGACCTCAGGTGATCCACCCGCCTGGGCCTCCCAAAGTGCTGGGATTACAGGTGTGAGCTACTGTGCCCGGCCTGGAGATGGTACTTTAGAATGCTAGCTCATCATCTTCTCAATTTTGCTGGCTTTCCCAGTAAACCTGCTTTCCTCTCACCAACCTCATCTCTCATATTTGGCTTTTGAGTGGTGAGCAGCCACACCTGAGTTTGGTTACCGAGGTGGGAGGATCACTTGAGCTCCCGCGCCACGCCAGTCTGTGTGCCACAGCAAGACGCTGTCTCTAAAAACCAAACCAAACTCCAAGTCTCCAAAGACAGGCCTTAGAGTTAAATGCTGCGGTGTGAATCATAGCCAGAATAGCCTACCGAAAAATTCATGAGAGAAAAGTGATCGAGAGAGAGAGAATACTTGAGATGTACACTAAAATAGGATGATGTTAATGGTTTTTTGTTTTGTTTTTTGTTTTTGAGACAGTCTCGCTCTGTTGCCCAGGTTGGAGTGGAGTCGCACCATCTCGGCTCACTGCAATCTCTGCCTCCTGAATTCAAGCGATTCTCCTGCCTCAGCCTCCCGAGTAGCTAGGATTACAGCCATGCATGACCATGCCTGGCTAAGTTTTAATATTTTTATAGAGACGCGGTTTCACCAGGTTGGCCAGGCTGGTCTCGAACTCCTGACCTCAGGTGATCCACTAGCCTCAGCCTCCCAAAATGCTAGGCTTACAGACATGAGCTATTGCATCTGCCTGTCCTGTTAATGGAATTTATGTTAACCTAGATAGGCTTGGGAGATTCTTTTTTATCACTTCAAAGGCTTCTCTTTCTTTTTGCCTAAAATCTGGCTTTGCTTTCTACCAAAGGAGCTGTGTCATCCTGCGAAAAGGTGCCGTGACCAGATACCAGCCAGGTCCATGAAAGCTGAGGTAGGAACGGAAGATTATTCAGACAATCTGATCATTGTAGGCACAGATCGGATAGCCTGTCAGGCCAATGCTAGTTTTGTTCTCACTAATTAGTTAGTTTGAGCTATCTAGACAATGTGCTTTTCCCCCCTTGGGGTCTGAATGTATGTGAAGGAAAATAAGTTTTTTCCCTTTCTTTGGTGAAAGTTAAAATCTTGTTACACAAATCTCAAATAAGTATACTCAAGTATTCATAGCAAATCTATTTTTATAATTAGGTTTGTCATAAGGATATAAACTTTTTGATCATTAACAGTTAATGAAGAAATCTCACTGAGGGGTTTTTCAGTGAGAATATATATAATCAAATCTGTTGCTTGAAATTCCTTTGGAGAGGAGCCTTCTCCATCTCAAAACACGCTGTCAATGCCAGCGGGGACTGTTCTGGACGTGAAACAGAGACGGTGTGATTTTGTAAGGTGATGTCATCTTCATCTGCAACAATGAGTCTGTGAATTCCTTGAATTTGAGACCCATGTGGGTGTTTCCTATAATGCCAAGGAGCTTCAAAATATTGTTATTGTTTTTTGAGACAGAGTCTTGCTCTGTTGCCCAGGATGGAGTGCAGTGGCATGATCTCGGCTCACTGCAACCTCCGCCTCCTACGTTTAAGCAATTCTCCTGCCTCAGTCTCCCGAGTAGCTGGGACTACAGGCATGAACCACCACACCTGGCTAATTTTTATATTTTTAGTAGAGACGGCGTTTCACTGTGTTGGCCAGGCTGGTCTTGAACTCCTGACCGCAAGTGATCCAGCTGTCTCGGCCTCCCAAAGTGCTGGAATTACAGGCATGAGCCACCTCACCTGGCCTCAAAATATTATTGAGTGTTCCTAATGACACACTTTAGGCGTTGCAGTTTTAATAAAAGTTGAATAAGTACACACTGAGTACCTCCTAAGTGTAGGAACCTTAGAAGAGTGCCTATTGGTTAAGACCTAGTTTCTGGCCTGCCTTGAGGAGACAGAACACACATGCAAAAACAAAACACTTCACAGGGGTACATCTGGACACTGGTGACCACACTCTCCGATGACGTCCACGCAGATGTCGAATGGACAACTTAACGTGACCTAAGACACATCAGACCTCCCAATGTGCCCCTGCCCGGAGGCCGTCCCATGTTCCTCCCCATCTCCATAAATGGCATCCCATTCTTCTGGCTGTTCAATCGAGGACTGGGGAATTACACTTTCTTCTGTTCTTTCTCTCACATCACATACATCCCAATCATAAGCAAACTGTATGGGTTCCTTTTCCAAATATACCCAGAACGAGACTATTTTTCACTACCTCCACCACCTCTGTCCTAGCCAAGCTGCGTCTCACTTGCTCGGTCTCCACAAAAAGCCTGATGTGGTCTGCGTGAGCCCCTTCCTCCCTACACTGTAGCAACAGGGGTCTCCTTGCTGGTCCTTTAACCCCACTTCCGCCTTCCTCTGGGCACCTGCTGCTCTCTTCATTCATTTGGAATCTTTTTTGTCCCACGTACTCTTGCCACCCACTCTTCTTTTCAGAGAGAACTTCCCTGACAGCTCTATTTAAAATAACAACCCTCTAGTTTCCATAGCTTCTTTTTTCTAAATTTTGAGACAGGGCCTGGTTCTGTTGCCCAGGCTGGAATGCAGTAGCACCATCATGGCTCACTGCAGCCTTGACCTCCTGGGCTCAAGGGATCCTCCTGCCTCAGCCTCCTAAGTAGCTGGGGCCACGTGCATGTGCCACCATGCCCAGCTAATTTTTTGTGGATGATAATGATGATTATTATGTAGAGATGGAGGCTTGCTATGTTGGCCAGGCTAGTCTCGAACTCTTGGCCTCAAATGTCCTCTCGCCTCGGCCTCTCAAAGTGCTGAGATTACAAGTATGAGCCACCTAGCCTGGCCCTTTATCCTCTTTATACCAGGGATCCCCAACCCCCAGGCAACGGACTGGTGGAAGTCCATGGCCTGTTAGGAACTGGACTGCACAGCAGGAGGTGCGCGACCATTCCCGACTGAGCTCCTTCTCCTGTCTGATCAGCAACAGCATTAGGTTCTCACAGGAGCATGAACCCTGTTATAAACTGCGCATACAAGGAATCTAGGTTGCACACTCCTTATGTGAATCTAACTAATGCCTGATGATCTGAGGTGGAACAGTTTCATTCCCAAACCATCCCCCTCCCTCTTCCCATCCTGTGGAAAAAACTGTCTTCCACAAAACCAGTCCCTGGTGCTAAAAGGGACAGGTTATCTTTTTATTCATTCTTTTTATTTACTTGTATATTTGTCTGTTTCACCTCTTTCCCCAAACTCAATGTTCTATCCCCAGAGTCTAAAATACTTCCTGGCAAGTAATAGGTGCTCAGTTAAAATCTGAAAGAATAAATAGTTCTGTTTGCCTTCTGCATGGAAAAACATTGCAATGGCACAACGGGACAACAGGTGGCAATAGAGGGCCTGCCTGCCTTTTTTTTTTTTTTTTTTTTTAAACCAGCCAGGACTAAAGTGAGCTATGGTCTCCCCCAGGGAGAGGAGCAGGGCTTTCTCCAAGGCGTGGCTTACCCCTCACAGGCAGCTGTCTCGGGCGAGCCATAGCCGCCTCACATTGCTGAGGTTGTCATGATTTTATTGACTCATACTTCAGTTATTTTCTCTCCACTCTTGTTCCTACAGCTGTGCTAGTAATCATTAAGTCATTTTACGATTAGTAATCATTAAGTCATTTTATGATCTTGCTGGGGTTCCACACATTTTCCAGAATGGTCCTTGATGAAATCCCAATGAAAATAAAGTCATAGGAGCAGTACCACAGATAACCAAAGCATGTTACATAATGCCTGACAGCTCCATATAGCCCATTTTTTCATCCAATAAATAGATCCTGTTTCAAACACCCTAAGCAGTCTATAGGACGAAATGTGAGCGTGGATGGCCTTTATACCTTTTCCTTTTTCTTTTTTTTTTTTTTTAATTTGAGACAGCCTTGCTCTATCGCCCAGGCTGGAATGCAGTGGAGTGATCTCAGCTCGCTGCAACCTCTGCCTCCCGGCTTTAAGCAATTCTCCTGCCTCAGCCTCCCAAGTAGCTGGGATTACAGGTGCCTGCCACCATGCCTGGCTAATTTTTTGTATTTGGTAGAGATGGGGTTTCACCATGTTGATCAGGCTAGTTTTGAACTCTTGACCTCGGGTGATCCACTCACCTTGGCCTCCCAAAGTGCTGGAATTACAGGTGTGAACCACCGCACCCAGGGATGGCCTTTGTACTTCTGTCAGCTTGAGGACCCTCTATCTTTCATCTCTGGATGCCCTGTCATCAGCACCTCTTGCGTTTGGGGGTGGATCGCTTCCAACCCTCCTCCACTCTTTCCCTCCCTCCTCCCGCTGCTGCCAGCACACCCATTTGCTCACCACTGCAGAAGAGCTCTGCCTACCCCTTCCTCCCTCCAGCCCCCTAAACGGACTCCTCTAAAACCATTGCTTCCAACTCCCATTTTGGACAAAGAAACCCAGGTAGGGAGACAACACAGACTCACTATTTATTCAAAGTTACTTTCCTCATCTGGCTAATGACTGGCTTTTAAGAAAAATTTTAGCTCCTCTGTAGGAAAATTCAATAAAATTCCTTTCACCACTTAGTCAATAACTACCGTATCTAAACACTATGCACATACACGCATATTTATGCTGTTTGATTGTATATTTCAATCTTAGATTGGTGCTATGTCTATATACACACATATGTACATATCACCAAAAACAAGATAGGAACAAAACGTCTGTTGTTTAAATATGTCTCCCTTTTCCTTCACAAGAGTCCCTGTTTTCACAAATTGCAAAGGGCATCTGTTTGAAAAACATTTTTTCGTGACACTATCCCAGACACACACATTTCGCCTGTTGCTGGGAGCAATGAAATGTCTCGGGAGCTAGGTTTCAGTGAGTATGTTTTGTTTTTCGTGATATTAATGAAATTGGACATTCTTGACTTTGTCTGCAAGTGAAATTCTTGGTCTTGTTTAACCTGCAGAGAAAGGTAGGTCTGCTTTCCTGGATGGTGAGCCTGCATGGTTACATTCGCAGCATGAAAAAAAATCAGAAAACCCCGTCTCAGGGATGAAGGGGGTAAGCAACAGACCTGTTTACTGCAATGTTTAAAAATCATTAATAAAAACAGTTGAAACTCTTTGGCTGAGTGTAAGAATATCTGTGAGTGTTCTATTTAAAACACTGAATCATGTTCACGCAAAGCCTGACTCAGTCCTTGGTGGAAGCGTTTCAGGGTGTTCAGTAAACCCACACCCTAGCACCGGAATGCCTCCTAACACAAATCCCAAATTAAAAGCTGGGTTCTTCGCACACGTGGTAGCATGGCTCACAGAGCGCCCATGTGGGAAGGCCCTGTGGGGAGGCTCAGAGTGGGCCAGGAAGGACACTGCCCAGTGAGTGATCACAGCAGCTGTGACACGTATAGCCTGTGACACAGCTGTGACACGGTAGCCCTTATACACACAAGTTCTAGCCCAATTGCCTTCCTTTTCCAGGGTCTTAAAATGTGTGCCTTAGACAGGGCAGGGTGGCTCATGCTTGAATCCCAGCACTTTGAGGGGCTGAGGGCGGGATCACCTGAGCTCAGGAGTTCAAGAGCACTCTGGGCAACATGGCAAGATCCTGTCTCTACAAAAAAGTACAAAAATTAGCTGAGCACCTGCAGTCCCAGCTACTAGGGAGGCTGAGATGGGAGGATAAGAGCTCACTGCTTGAGCCTAGGAGGTCAAGGCTGCAGTGAGCTATCACGGTGCCTCTGCACTCCAGCCTGGGCAACAGAGCAAGACCTTGTCTCAAAAAAAAAATGTGCCTTAAAGAACAACGTCATAATATTCAGTGCTAAAAAGAAATGAGCTATCAGAGCAACAGAAAGACAGGGAAGAACCTGAAATGTGTATCTCTAAGTGAAAGACGCTGATGTGCAAAGGCGACATACTGTATGATTCCAACTGCACGGCATTCTAGAACAGGCAGAACTATGGAGGGAGTAAAAGCATCAGTGGGTGCCAGGGTTTAAGGTGGGGTGTGAGGGACTCTTCATTGGTACATAAGGTATTTTTAGGGTGGTATAGCTGCTCTGTATGATACTGTCATGCTGGATACACGATGACACTCACAGCATGTACAATACAAAGAATGAACTGTCATATAAACTATGGACTTTAGTTAAAAATAAGGTATCAGGTCAGGCGTGGTGGCTCACACCTGTAATCCCAGCACTTTGGGAGGCCAACGTGGGTGGATCACAAGGTCAGGAGGTTGAGATCATCCTGTGTCTACTAAAATACAAAATATTAGCCAGGCATGGTGGTGTGAGCCTATCATATCCCAGCTATTTGGGAAGCCGAGGCAGGGGAATTGCTTGAACCCAGGAGACAGAGGTTGCAGTAAGCTGAGATCGCGCCACTGCACTCCAGCCTGGTGACAGCACGAGGCTCAAAAAAAAAAAAAAAAAAAAACCAAATATCGTATCAGTGCTCATCAGTTGTAGCCAATGTATCACACCAATGCAAGATTTTCAAAACAGAGAAAACTGTTATGTGTGTGAGACCTCTCTCTACTTCTGTAAACCTAAAACTGCTTTAAACAATAATCTTTAATTGTTTGTTTAAAATACTATAAACAATGGTCTGAGACAATCAAAATGTAGCTTATGCACTTGGAGCACATAAAGTTTAAAGCAGAGCATTTTTCTTCTTTTTTGTTTTTTTGAAAGGTACAAAGACCCACAAACAAAAATGTGGTTTCACAGAGTTTCTCCACCGGAGCCTTTCCAGCATGAGAACAGACGGGAGGTGTATATTACCAAGAACTGTAGCACAAGCCCAGCGCTGGGCTCTGTACACAGGGCACTCACCAACTATCTATTTTTTTTCGATACATTAGGATTCACTGCCACCAGCACGGCATATTCAAGGTTGGCAAGTGGGTCTGCCTTGGCTGTGAAGGGGCTGACTCCACAGGCTCATGTGCCACTTGCATGAGGGCCTTGGCTATTTTTAGGCGCCCGCTAATCCATTCAATGCATAACGATACCACTGATGACTCACAGCCCACAGCAGTCAAACTAAAAAATACTAGAATGAAAGGAGAGCCATCGGTAGACACACAGTTAAGTACATCATGATAACAACCGCCGTACAAGCAGGCACGCTGACACCCACACCGGGACAGTCGGGAGGAGGAAATGGCACTGAATATTAAGCAGACACGAAGTCAGGGAAGCAGTCACCTCGGGAGGCGCTGGGAAGTGACAGACGGCCCTAATAACACGCAGAGCCTGGCATTTAAGAAAGAAGCAAAGGAACGTGTCAGCCCAGAGCACTTTACCAATACATTTTACAACTCCACTGAGCAAATGCTGTGTACTCTTCAGAGAAGCTAACGCTCGGGAGGGTGAGACACAAGGATGGGATGAGAGAGAACACAGCCAGATGGAAGCCACAGGCTCCCCAGGTGGGGCCATCCTGGGCACGGCTGTCCCAGCGGATACATCGCTAACAGCCTCTTGCAGGAGAGCCGCCCAGCGGCCCTTGTCTCTGCATCACTTGTCTTACTGATCCGGAGGGCTGGAGCACCCATACCTCCAACCCCCATGTCCAGCCCATGCTCGCAAATACAGATTGATACGCTCACACAGGCTGGCATGACGTCATCTAGCCTTACAAACAGGAACAGCACGAAGGGTGCTCTCCTCGGCCACTCGCAGGATTCCACCCTGAGGATTACAAGCAGGGTAAAAATTACAGGCTTACTGTGCTCACTGGAAAAGTTCAGCCTTCTTTCTTTCTTTCTTTTTTGAGATGGAGTCTCGCTCTGTCGCCCAGGCTGGAGTGTAGTGGCACCATCTTGGCTCAATGCAACCTCCACCTCCTGGGTTCAAGCAATTCCCCTGCCTCAGTCTCCTGAGTAGCTGGGACTATAGGTGTGGGCCACCATGCCTGGCTAATATTTTTTAGTAGAGACAAGGTTTCACCATGTTAGCCAGGATGATCTAGATCTCCTGACCTTGTGATCCGCCCGCCTCAGCCTCTCACAGTGCTGGGATTACCGGCGGGAGCCACCGCGCCCGGCCGCGTTCAGCCTTCTTTTTAGGCTTTCATCAGCTGCCTCTCCTTCCATAAACTCTCTTTGGAACACAAGGCCTTTTATTTATTTTTGAGCTGTGAATAAATTTTTCAGGGCCAGAGCCATCTAAGTTGAAGCAGAGAAGGGAAAGCTACCTTTCACAAGGTCCTGGAGCTACTGATGGGTAAAGGATATGTTCAGACTCAGATTTCTCCGTTGCCAGGTCTTGCATTTTCCAAGCAGCTAACCTACTTCTACCCAAGGAGGAGGTGCAAAGCCCCATCCTTCTTTTGAGTGGCACTGACTCCCACGTTGATGCTCTCGCCTCGGGGTCCCATCTGGGATGCGCCACAGACTTATGAATAATATTAAGTGGATTATACTTGGCAGTGGGGCTCAAGGGAAGTGATTCTGTCACCCTTTGGGGCTTTCAACCAGAATCAAGGCGTGGCAAAGCAGCAACTCTCTTTCGGGCTGGGGAACGTGCTATCACCCTCCAGTGAAGAGGAAGGAGCCTTCCTTTGGTGCATGCAGTAACAATGCCTGACTCCTGGCTCTCCCCTTTCCTCCTACAGCAGCTGGGTGGGGGCCTGGGGGATGCAGAGATACTTTGCTCATGCAGAGAAATGCTGCGCCAGGCAGGGCCATGCCACAGGGACAGTGGCAAACATGGAAAAGCGTTTTTCTCCTGCACGGCCTCATCTGGAGCGTCAGCTGGGACAACGCTGGAGGCATCTTTCCACAATCTTAATGAAGAATTCAGCTCCTTAAAAATAATCCCTAAACTACACACCCCTCAGTTTTATAAGAGACGGCCTTAGTTCCCACGAGATCGGTGTGCCACGCAGCGTGAGGTCAGTACGTGTTCATCCTAAAGCCATTCTTGGTTTTTGGTTAACTGACACTAATTAATTTTTACAAGGGCTGTGCTATTCTGGAAAGTATAAAACTGTAGCATTAAAACCACGGAGGAGTCTAAAGAGATTATCTCCTATAAAGAATCACATGTGGCCGGGAGCCGTGGCTCATGCCTATAATCCCAGCACTTTGGGAGACCAAGGTCAGTGGATCACTTGAGCCCAGGAGTTCCAGACCAGCCAGGGCAAGACAGCGAAGTTCTGTCTCTACAAAAAATACAGTAAATTAGCTGGGTGTAGTGGCATGCACCCGTAGTCCCAGCTACTGGGGAGGCTGAGGCGGGAGGATCAATTGAGTCCGTGAGGTTGAGGCTGCAGTGAGCCAATGATCCCACCACTGCGCTTCAGCATGGGTGGCAGGGCAAGACCCTGTCTCAAAATGAGGAAACAAACAAAATAAACCCCGCAGAAAACCAAAACTCATTTGCCTGGTTTTAGAGAGGAGAGAGCTGCAGCTCAGAGATGTGAAGTAACTTGTCCTGCCAGAGACTCAAAGCCGCACACCTGGGTGTCTCAGCACCCCATCATCTGACACTGTTTTCCCTGGGAGTGTGACGCTCGGGGGTCTTACGAGGTCAGGCATCCTCAGGACTCTGTTCATGTAGGATTTATGCCTCAAGTCACCATGCCATCTGTTTTGTAGAAAACCATCTCTTCTTCCACAACTTCCCCAGTCAGGTTTGTGATTTTGCTTATTAAGCTCAACAATTCGCACATTTCTGAATTTCTCTGTGGGTGCACTGTCAGCGATGTCTAACCAGTTGAGAAGCCCTGGAAGGTCCTTCAGGCTTGGGGAGAAAACCCCTCCTGGAGGCACTGCGGACGGAGGGAAGGATGCAGCCTTTGGAACCTCAATTAAGTCTAGAGATGAGTTCTCTCTCTGCCTTCCATCTCCCCCTCTCTGTTCTCTCTTTCAGTCTCCACTGACTCTGAACCTGTCACTTGTGGCAAACACAGCTGGTGGAGTATTTTAGCTGTGATGATGTCAGCTGATTTCTGATAGGCTCCTCGGTAAAGTGACAAATCTGGTTGCGTCAGGGCCTTGCACTTTTGTTTCTACAGCATGAAGCCCCAGCTGCCTTTTCAGCAGGTCTCAGTGCGCTTGCCTTTCCTTGCGGGAGCCCTTCCCAACACGCAGCACAGCCACACGGGGCCGACCCCACGCACCTGCCAACAGGCCCTGACTACACTTCTACCTGCTCGTCAGCACCCCGGCTTCAGCAGAGAGACTCAGTGATCTCACTATGGGGAAAAACATGAGAACAGGGCTCTGACTTCACAGGGAAGCCAATTTATCATGTAATCATTAATTTTGCAAAGTTTAGAGTAGGGAAAAACACACCTAGATTCTTCCTGTCCAAACAGAAGAGGGCTGTAAGGAACTGGGCATGTTGGCTCACTCCTGTAACCCCAGCACTTTAGGAGGCTGAGGCAGCGGGGGATCACCTGAGATCAGGAGTTCGGGACCAGCCTGGCCAATATGGTGAAATCCCGTCTCCACTAAAAATACAAAAATTAGTAGGGGGTGGTGGTGCTGTCCTGTAGTCCCAGCTACTTGGGAGGTTGACGCAGGAGAATCACTTGAACCCAAGAGGCAGAGGTTGCAGTGAGCCAAGATCGTGCCACTGCACTCCAGCCTGGGTGACACAGTGACACTCTGTCTCCAGAAAAAAAAAAAGAAGAAGAGGGCTCTGGGGCTCTCGGAGCCTGCACCCTGCAGAGGCTGCCAGGTCCAGGAGGTGTGGCCCACAGCTGAAGTGACTGCCCTCATTCTCAGGCTGACGGAGACGCTGGCCTTTCTAAACAAAACCTCTTTTCACACCTGCCTCTGTTCGCAAACAAGTTTTAAGGATTCTAAGTACCATGGCAATGACTCTTCACTGATGGGTTTATTTTCCGTGTTACACCTGGAGTCTATGAAGAGTCAACTTTGCTCAAGGCAGTTCATTTTCTTTTTCCTAGTATTCACCCCTAATTCATGCAGGAAGTAAACAGCAACTACAGAGGGGTAGTGAGCTCTATTTATGCCATTAAAAAAAAAATCCTTATTCTTTTTTTTTGAGACGGAGTCTTGCTTTGTTGCCAGGCTGGAGTGCAGTGGCGCGATCTCGGCTTACTGCAACCTCTGACTCCTGGGTTCAAGCGATTCTCCTGCCTTAGCATCCCAAGTAGCTGGGATTACAGGCGTGCACCATCACACCTGACTAATTTTTGTATTTTTAGTAGAGACGGGGTTTCACCATGTTGGCCAGGATGGTCTCGATCTGCTGACCTCCTGACTTGTCCACCTTGGCCTCTTAAAGTCCTGGGATTACAGGCGTGAGCCAACGCACCTGGCCAATTTTTTTTTTTTTTTTTTAAATCAGATCTTTGGGGAAATCTTTCTTGGGCCCTACCAAAGATTGTAAACCTACAGTGACATCTCACAATTACAAAAGTACTCGAGGCTAACAGCTCTTGACAATGCAGGACCCCGGCTTGGTGCAAACCCCACATCCAGTCATTCACGAGCAGTTCTGGAAAAATAACTTGGTCCTTTCCTCACTTGGCCTTTTAAACAATGTTCAAAAAAGCCAGGCATGGGGACTTATGTCTATAATCTTGAGGCTTTGGGAGGCCAAGGCAGAAGGATTGCTTGAGCCCGGTAGTTTATGAGACCAGCCTGGGCAACACAGCAAGACCCCATCTCTACTAAAATGTTTTTTTTTCTTTTTAAATTAGCTGGGCATGGTGGTACGCACGTGTGGTCCCAGCTAGTAAGGAGGCTGGGGTAGGAGGCTCACTGGAGCCTAGGAGCTCAGGGCTGCAGTCAGCTCTGATTGCACCACTGCATTTCAGCCTAGGTGACAGAAAAACATTGTCTCAAAAATTTTTTAAAAATGCCCAAAGCACATGGTGGCGCGTGCCTGTAATCCCAGCTACTCAGGAGGCTGAGGCAGGAGAATTGCCTGAACCCAGGAGGTGGAGGTTGCGGTGGGCCGAGATCGCGCCATTGCACTCCAGCCTGGGTAACAAGAGTGAAACTCCGTCTCAAAAACAAAACAAAACAAAACAAAAAAAATGCCCAAAGCAATTCAAACCATTAACTAGTTTATCTTTTTTGCTTGTTTTATTTTATCTGAACGTCCCAAATAGTAGCTATTTCATGACTATTTTCAACTCAGGTTGGAAGGAGACTCCCATTTGAGGGTTCTCAAATCCTAGATGGAAAACCTGGTAGAGAGTGGCCTCCACCGCCAGGGGGCGCTCTCAGCTGCAGGCCGAACCTGCTGGACGCTCAGCAACTTGGGCAGTGACAGAAATGGGCTGTGGAGTAAATGCATGGAGTCGAGCTAAGAACCTGGAAAAGGGTGGACGGAAGGAGCCTGTGTAAATTAGGAGAGTTAACCACACTTCCAGTTTCTCCCATGACTCATCTTGGCTACAGCTGACTTTACCCCAAGCCCAGCAGGTGACCTGGGACAGTCCTGACTTCTCAGATTGTATTAACCATGCTTTTATTTTCTGATGCTTTGATATTTTAGGGTCTTGCAGACCCCAGAGGTATAGTCTCTCCTAGGATTAACTAATTCCTAGAGATTTCAAAGAACTCACCAGGGAGCCCGACTTTCATATGCAAATCAACCAACCAACCAGTGCAGCACCCAGGCCCCAAGCGCCTCCTCTATTGGCCCATCACACTCAGGCCTGCCTTCTGCCTGTCTTTTTCTTTTACAGGGAGTCTCTGTCCCCCAGGCTGGAGTGCAGTGGCCTGATCTCAGCTCACTGCAATCTCCGCCTCCCGCGTTCAAGCAATTCTCCCGCCTCAGCCTCTCGAGTAGCTGGGACTACAGGCGTATGCCACCACGCCAGGCTAAGTTGTATTTTTAGTAGAGATGGGATTTCAGCATGGTGACCAGGCTGGTCTCAAACTCCTGACCTCTGGTGATCCACCCACCTCGCCCTCCTAAAGTACTGGGATTACAGGTGTGAGCCACCGTGCCCGTCCTTTCCACCTGTACTGGTCACCCCAGCACCAGCCACCAGACAACTAGGGACAATCTGTACGCCCTGAGCACACTGGAATTGTCCACTCTAGCCAATCCTAACCCTGTCCCCCACAAAACCACAATACAGGCTGCTGCTTGCCATGTTTCCCTTCACTCCCTCTGCCTCCTGACCCACCTGGTGCTTCCCCAGGTGGCCCACACTTTATGGTGTCGAGTGCCCCTTCCTCTTGGAATCAGAGAGTATAACAAACTATCCCTTCAAAGAGTTGTCTCCTGATCTGTTGGCCTTATCATACCTAAATACTAATAAGACATTATATATATGTTGGAGACAGGGTCTTGCTATGTTGCCCAGCCTTAAGTGCAGTAATAGTACAGGTTCAGCCATAGTTCACTACAGCCTCGAACTCCTGGGCTTAAGTGATCCTTCTGCCTCAGCCTCTGGAGTAGCTGGGACCAAAGGCATACGCCACTGTACCCCGCTAATAAGACATACTTTAAAACATGGATGCTGCCATGGGATGTGATTCCTTTGGCATCTAACGTCCTCACTCCAAAGGCATCTTCTGTCTTTTCCTGGTAAGAAAAAGTGCAGAATGACCGCTAGGACCTGAAGTCCCGCAGCATTTCCTCATCAGGGTCCCTCATCCCAACCACAGAATTCAAAAAATAACCAGAGTGGTGAGTTTCTGAATTGTCTCAAGGACTCCTTAACTAGCACTTCTCTCCACGTGTGGAGGTTCATTCATTACACATAGCAGAGGCCCCAGGGAAGCGGGGCTTACTTTTTCTAGAGAACAGAGTGGGGAAAGGCCATGTCTGAGGTCTAGGTGTAACTGAGGACCCTCAATCCTGCCTCACAGAAGCAACGCGTCTTGCCGGGAGAGGAGGACGGCGTCATGGTGTGGTGTCCCATCCCTGCGCCACCCGGGCCAACGTTACCTGGGCTCGGTGCTCCCCGACGGCGAACTGTATCACGGCCACGCCCGGACTATGGCTGTCTTCGATCCTCTCCACCGTGCTGGAGTCGATCTTCAGGTCGTTGCTTATCTCTGCGCTCTGGATGAAATCTTCTGTTTTTAAGTCTTCTACCTTCTTCAGCTCCCCGTTGGCCAACTGGATGATGGAGCCTTTCATGAAGTAGGGAGGCAGCGTGGGCGGAGCCGCCGCGGGGGAGGCCACGGACTGCACCACGGGCAGGTGGATCTGGGCCTGCACCATGGCAGGGTAGGCGGCCTGGGTGACCAGGGCCTCCGGGTTGAAGTTCTCGCTCTTGGGAAGGGCGGTGGTGACGAACGTGTGAGGCACTGCAGCAAACTGGGGGGACGACGTGACGATGGCGGGAGCTGCCCCCGACGCTTCCATGTCAGTGCTGCCAACTGGGATGAGCAGGGGTTGTGTGCCGGGGATCACCAGGTGCTGGGGCAGGCTGCCGGCGTAGGTGATCGCTTGCTGCTGGCCGCTCAGGTAGCCGATGACAGGGGGTTGAGTCCCCGCGTAGAAGGCTGTGGCTGGCAGTCCCACCGGGAGTGGCTCTGAAGCACTGTGTGTGGTCTGAATGACCGTGTGGGGTGAGAGCGCGTAGGACCGGTGGCCCGGCTTCCCTAAGTGCAGGCCGCTTTTGTCGTTGAGGGTGGAGGGGGAGGCCTCGCGATGAGTGGCCTGCTGCACCTCCAGGTCGGCTGCTGGCGTGCTGCTGTTGGGCAGGACCATGACAGAGGCCCGGACCCCCGAGGGGTCGCGACTGCTGTAGTCGGAGGGGCTCGGGTGGACCACCACGTGCCTGGACTCGTACGGGTGAGGGACCGACTTGCCACCCGCCTTGCCCAGGCCCAGGTCGGCCGAGGATGGGGCCCCATACCGCCGGCCCTTCTCCATCTCACCGTTCAGGACCTCCTTGGCCTGGATGGCCTGCTGAAGCCGGCTGCTCTCGGCTTTCTTGGTGGCCTCCCGAGGGACAAAGTGGCTGCCGGAGTCGGCGTATTGCATGACGACCTGGGAGGGGGGCCCCAGGGTGAGCGTGTGTGGGATCATCGTCTGATGGGGGTGGAGGTGGATGGGGATGGCTGGAGGAGAGGCGGTGCGGCCGGTGCTCTGCGGAGAACTGGAAATGTGGACGTACTGGCTCTGCTGGGCGGGTGGGGGGGACCCCGGGCTGATGAGCCCCGGAGCCCTGCTGAGGTGCTGCTGCGGCGGTGGCGGCTGCTGCGGCTGCTGCTCAGCCTTGTGTCCCGGCGCCTGGCTCAGACTGCCCATGTTGGCCAACAGAGTGGAATAGGCCTCCAGCTGGGAGCGCTGGGATGGAGTGGTGGCCCCTGCGGCCGAGGCCACTGCACTGGTGACGGGGTTGGCGGTTGGGGGGATCAGCTGTGACGGGATGAAGCTGGCGTAGGTCCCACTGTACTGGGAGGACCCAATGAACTGGAAGGTGTGCGGCAGGTGAGCGTACTGCACGGGAGACACCGGGGTCCCTGGCTGTGGGGTGGCATACGCGGCGGGCAGCGTGGTGGCCACGGGGACAGACCTGGGCGCGCTGGGCGGGGAGTAGTCCAGCCCTGTGGACAATGCTTTGTGTAAACCTATTCCCTGTTGTAAACCAAGCTCCGCCGAGGTTCCGGCTGGCCCGTGCCTCCCGCCCGCGGGGCCCCGGCCACCAGGGTTGCCCGGCAGCCATGCTGCGCCCTCCACCCGGTGGTTGTCGCTGGGCAGGGCGGGGGCCTTCTCCTCGCTGGACCGGCTGGTGGCGGGGATCTCGCGCTTCTTGGGAGGCAGGCATTCATTGCTCCGCTCTTGGTTGGATTTCATTTTTCGCCGTCCCCCCTCCACGGTGACTGTTTCACTGTCTGGCTGACTCTGGTTTTAGTCTGATAAACGGAAAGTCACATTTGATTTCTGTAGGGGATCCAGGCTCTTCATGAGGAATCATCTCCCCGTGGGGGCGATCTGCCAGCCGCAGCTCTGGATGCTGGGAAAGGGAAGAGGGCAGTGACAAGGGGAAAAGGAGAGAGAGAAGAAAGGAAAGGAGGGAAAGGACATCAGAACATCAGCACGGGGGAAAGAACAGCTTCGGCAAGATTAAGACTAGGCCCTGGACTCCATGCGATCTCCCCAAACCCAAGGGCAGCCTGAGCACTGAAGCAGGTAAAACACTAGCCATGGCGGCTGCACGTGCCAAAGGAAGGTTATGGAGACACTGGCCAAGTGAACACTCTAACACCTATGCTATTTTTTTTGAGACAAAGTTTCACTCTTGCTGCCCAGGCTGGAGTGCAGTGTCGAGATCTCGGCTCACTGCAACCTCTGCTTCCCGGGTTCAAGCGATTCTCCTGCCTCAGCCTCCCGAGTAGCTGGGATACAGGCATGTGTCACCATGCCCAGCTAATTTTGTACTTTTAGTAGAGACAGAGTTTCTCCATGTTGGTCAGGCTGGTCTCGAACTCCTGAACTCAGGTGAGCTGCCCACCTTGGCCTCCCAAAGTGCTGGGAGTACAGGCATGAGCCACTGTGCCCAGCCCACATAAACTTCTTAATGGAGTTAACAACTCCCCTAAAATGTTCTCAATAATACCCTCTTCTCCTTTTTTTTTTTTTGCCTTTTCTTCTTAGAGGGTAGATGACGCAGTTCTTAAATTTCCTTTTCAGAAATCCTGGTTCCATTCCTCACCTCACCTTTACCTGGCTGGAAAATAAAACGAAGCTCTTGGTGAGCAGGACACCAGCTGGGCCCTGCCCTCAGACCAGGCGTTGAGAAAATGCAGGTCAGCAGAGAAAGTGCAGAGCAATCCTTGCGCTTTATTTCTGAATCTTCACCTGCCAGAGCCACTACTCTCCGAGATTCCCCTTAGCTCTGGGTCCATATTGGACCTACAATTCCCTCTCCCTTAATACACACACACACACACACACACACACACACACACACACACGCCAACTCAGCAGAGGTTACCAAAAATAATCCTGTTCTCTGCAAGTTTCAAAAGAATTCCCAGTACGGCCCCTCATATGATAACAGAGTGAGGCAGTTAAAAACCAAATTTGATTATGGTTAAAAAACCCAAATAGCATACAAAAATAGGGCTCCTGCATTAAAAGTTTTCTTTTTCTTTTTTTCTTTTTGAGATAGAGTCTCGCTCTGTTGCCAGGCTGGAATGCATGGCACATTCTCGGCTTACTGCAACTTCCACCTCCTGGGTTCAAGCGAATCTCCTGCCTCAGCCTCCCGAGTAGCTGGGACTACAGGTGTGGGCCACTATGCCTGGCTAGCTTTTGTATTTTTAGTAGAGACGGGGCTTCACCATGTTCACCAGGATGGTATCAGACTCCTGACCTCATGATCCGCTCGCCTCGGCCTCCCAAAGTGCTGGGATTACAGCTGTGAGCCACCATAACCGGCCTGAAAGTTTTCTTAATGAGTTACATGCTTGGTGTGTCTGTCTCTTTCTGCCTCTCCAAGTTGTCTTTGAAGTTTCCCTTCACACCATCCCCTCCCTTTCTCCTTGGAAATGAACAACTTGCCATTAACACTAGAGATGACATCCCTTTCGGACAAATCAGATTGGTGTGTTCAAACCCAGACAAACAGTGATCCTGGGGTCAGTTCTTATGGACAAGTATCTCAGTCTCTTACTAACCACTGAAGTCTGAGTTACCGCTGCTGTGTGGGCATACCACTGCCCAACTGACAAGAGGCTGAACCATCAGTGGAACTGACAAGAACCAGGCTAGCAAGCAGCAGATGTGAGTGATGCCACAGGTGGCGGCTGTAGGTGGGCACAGTGCCATGTGCTGTGATCCTGAGAGCTGTGGGATTGGGTTTTGGGAATTCCATGCCCTTGGGTTTTGGTATCTCACATCCAGACCCTCTTTTCAATGATCTGATTTTCTTTCTTTGGAGCAACGGGGTCTTGCTATGTTAACCAGGCTGGTCTTACACTCCTGGCCTCAAGAAAGCCTCCTTCCTTGGCCTCCCAAAGTGCTAGGATCATAGGCGTGAGCCACTGTGTCTAGCCAACGATCTGATTTTAAAACAAACAATAAAGTAGCAGCCTTCTGCATTCAATCCTTGTTCATGCTGAAGCAACAGCGAGATCCCTACTGAAACACAACCCCCTTTCTCTCTTCTGCCCCCCCCCCCAAATTTGTAACTTTTTTGGAAGGGGCAATGACTTTTTCTTTCTTTCTTTCTTTGGAGACTGGTCTTGCTCTGTCACTCAGGCTGGAGCACCATGGCATGATCTCAGGTTGCTGCAACCTGCGCCTCCTGGGCTCAAGTGATCCTCCCACCTCCGCCTCCCAAGCAGCTGGACTACAGGTGCACACACCACATCCGGCTAATTTTTGGATTTTTTGTAGAGGCAGGCTTTCGTCATGTTGGCCAGGCTGGTCTCGAACTCCTGGCCTCAAGTGATCCACCCACCTCCGCCTCCCTATAATCTGTGCTGGGATTATAGGCGTTGCCACTGGGCCCAGCTTGGGAACAGCAATTATTTGATGGCCCTTGTTGGTTTTATTCCAACATCAACAATGAACATCACAATGAAATCACAGATGACACAATAGAAAGTTTCCCAATCCTTCATAGTTTTGGTCAGATATCTAGGAAGGTGGAGATTTAAGAGAATGGGTGTCTCAATATCAAAGGATATCTCAGTAAGAACAGAATTTCTCATGACAAGAGAAGCACTTAAAGACTAGGATGGAAGTGAAAAATAAAGTAAAAAAACCTAAACACTCATGCTGAAGAAAAGAAGTGTCACATGAGTAATGTCACCGATTTATTCTCTCAACCCAGGTTTTTTTTTTTTTTTTTTTTTTTTAAGATGGAGTCTTACTCTGAAACCCAGGCTGGTGGTCAATGGCCCAATCTCAGCTGACTGCAACCTCTGCCTCCCAGGTTCAAGCGATTCTCCTGCTTCAGCCTCCTAGCTGGGATCATGGGTACCTGCCACCACGCCTGGCTAATTTTTGTATTTTTAATAGAGACAGGGTTTCACCGTGTTGGCCAGGCTGGTCTCGAACTCCTGACCTCAGATGATCCACCAGCCTTGGCCTCCCAAAGTGCTGGGATTACAGGTGTGAGCCACTGCACCTCACCAATCTAGGGTTTTTGTAAGGCTCAAATAACTGTGTTTTGTACCGCTTTCCCTTGTAAAAAGCACAGCACATGATTTACACCTAATACTTGCCAATCAATTACAACGACAGAATAAAATAACACTACAAAAGCATCAAAAAAAGTTGCCCCTTTTGGCTGCCTGAAAAGTACTAATAACAAACTTTTCTCTTTAAATTTCAACACTCACTCTTAAGGAAGGGAATGCCAAGCACTCCTACATTTCCATACCAACCAGCCGGGAAAACGCCTATGTGAGACCTACTCAGAGGGAACTGGTCCATGCGCCCCCTGCTGGTCCTCCTGCAGCACTGATCCAATAAAATCCCACAGGGTTTCTTGAGGGATATTCATGCAAGAGTGGTATGTCAGAATGCGAAATGAGAACATTTGCATATAGTAGGCCCAGCCAGAAAGGGAATAGGTTAATTAGCCCAAGGCACCACCGGGGAAGAAAAAGCAGCGGCATAAAAGTCCTTTCAAAGCCAAGTAAAATGTCAAACACATTCAGGAATAGGTCTATTAGCAATGCAAATATAAGACTGCGGGCACAATTGAAAGCACAATACACAAAACTAGAAAACTCCTCTGAAGGTACTTCTTTAAGAAGCCAGCTTTCGTAAACTTGAAAAAAAAAATGCTGATTTGGTTCTCAGTAGCACTGAGGTTTAATTATGCTGTTTGAGAGGCGTCTGCTTAGTCGGCCCTGAAGACTCACTGGTCTTCTGCTAATGATTGCTAAGACATACTGGCCTTAACACACAAATCCAAATTTATTCTTCTGAAAAGTTATCCATTGATAAACAGCATCTTTTCCAGAGACTGCCAATGAGAAATCAAGGACACGATAATTAAGACAGAAGCTGCAGGGACCTGGGACCAAACTGATCAAAATTTCCACCCATCCTCCTCCTACATTTAGGACTATTGACCAGTGCAGCACGGAGCGCACAAGGCTCTCCAACGCAGACGAATGTGTCCCTCCTCGGGAACCTGTAAGCGTTTAGTATTGATAAGGGGAAACCGGAGAGTAGAGACTGGGTCTTGCTGTATTTTCAATGAACCACCAGAGGGCGCCCCAGGATGGCACCACATTCCTGGTCTGCTGGGTGATGATTTATGGGACTAAAGAACAGAGAAGTAATTTACGAAGGTGGAAAAGTAGAGTAGGAAAATAAGGAAGAAAGAAAAAGAAAAGAAAGAAGAAAATAGAAAAAGGAGAGTGGGATTTCTGCTCTTAGAGTCTCTAGTTGTAGACAACTGGCCTCTGTGTCCTGAATCGACCCCCCAGGGGTCTCTGCGTTTAACTCTGGAAGCATCTACCACAGGGGAAAGATTTCTTCCAAACATGGGGCCGTGCACAATTATGCCAATGCCAAGTTACCAGTGAGCTACACGTGCAGATCGCACTGTTTAAACCTTTCAATGGAAAAGGGAAACTGGAGGGGGAGTTAATAGATGAATCAAGACAAATGTACTTATGGTTTGCTACCTATAGTTTGCCAGATAATCCACCGTTCTGAATACATTCATCTTAAGCTGCTTTATAGCTACATTCTCTATCTCTCTATCATCGTTTCTAAATTTAGCCCAGTAGTATAAGGACTCACTAGTCGAAGTGTGGTCCTCCGACCCGTGACATCAGCATCCTTGGCAAGTTTGCTGGAAATGCTGAATCTCAGGCCCCACCCAGACTGCATTTTAACGAGCTACGCACAGTAAGGTTTGAGGAACCCTGGTATCTCTCAGGGTAAATTTTCTGCTGCTAAACTCTTAAGCAAATTAAACACCTCTAGCCTCTTCCTGATGAGCTGGGCACCAGGAAACCAAACTGGGTGCTGCTTGTAAACACAGAGTCGATGGAGCCTCCAAGATAAACAGCTAATGTTTAGGTGACGCTCCGCTGGTGCCTCTGGGGTCATCTAAACCCAATACAGCTCTAAATAACAAATGCCGCTTTCCTCCGGTTCTTTAAACAACTGCAGAGAAACGTACTTTAAAAAGGCTATTATCATACATTTTATACACAACTCAATCGTTCCCAGGAAGAAAAATGAAATTTAACAAAGGAAATGCCACACTTATATCTTTGCTATAATTTCATTTCAAGAAATTTTTCGCTATTACCATGGATTCAGACTGCCTTAGAAGTGACGGGAAAATGAGACACTTCTGTGCTAGGGACACGGGGAATACATGCCCACTGGCTTCAAGTCCGGTACATAACAGCCAACTGCTCGCAATGGAAGGCAGTCTTAGAATTTGATACAGAAAATCCTAAAAATGCGTCTTAAACCTAGGGCAAGACAATGGGTTGCCGTGCCTATACCCCCAATCCTGTGTTTCTCAGTTTGAGTGAACCCATGATGTATATGTCTGTGGACAAACAGGGCACAGTGATAGCTTTAAAGAAGAGGAATAGCAGGCCGACGAGCTTGTGCCAGGGTTGGAAAAACTATGTATGCAAACACTGAGGAGGGCGGAATACCTGGGCATGAAGGCAGTGGGCACAGCAAAGATTCTCAAAGTCCTGACTCACCAATCTCCTTCCAATTTTATTACATCATTAAACTGGCAGCGTGTGTAGTGTGCCTCATTTGGCTAAACATTAAAACAGGTCCAAAGCCGGAAGGTCTGGAGCACCCAGAATGGAGAAAGGTGGGTTGGATGACAGCTATACTTAGATGCCTTTCTGGTGGACTGAACAGGCACACCCCCCAAAGTGGATCACACATTCATTCATCAAACACTCATTTCATCTCTAGTATGTACGATGGGGACCTCGATTGATCAATGTCAGCGTGAAGCAAATGGCACGCCAGAACTCTATTTTTAGTTCTGTTCTATTCAACACTAATAAAGTGTTTTGGTTATCATATTCTGAAGTAACAGAAGGCTGGAAGCGATATATGTTGTAAGTAAGATTCAAATATATCTTCAGAAGCTGGAAGTGATGGTACAGAACCAGGGAAATTAAGATCAATGAGAATAACTGTAAATGCCTGCCCTTGGTTTTAACAGCTCAATTAGCCTAGTAGCAGGGTTGAAGAGATCTGGCTTCATAATGGTTTCAATGAAGGAGCCAAGGAAGTTTTTGTGTGACTACACACTCAATATGAACTGACTGTTTGGTAGGGTTCTTAAAAAGTTGTAGTAATTATAAGCTTCATTTTTTAAAAAATATAATGTTCAGGCTGGGTGCAGTGGCTCACACCAGTAATCCCAGCACTTTGGGAGTCCAGGAGCTCGAGGCCAGCCTGGACAACTTATCGAGACCCTGTCTTCCTGCCCTGGTTGGGTGTTCGAGTGACTTATTCTACATTTTTTTCCCATTAGGAATATTTGAGACTGTGATTACACTCTGCGTCAAGGTGGCTGGCTTGTAATCCTGGCCCACTGTCACAGTTTCTTCTGGCTCTGTCCTCAGTGGAAACTGAATATTGTCCATCTCTTCTGTGCCTGCCCAGCCAGGAGCTTCATGGAGTAGGCTTCTTGGTCCAAAATGAGGAGGCTCCTGAAGGGGATTGAAGACCCTGTCTAGGGACATCCAGGCCAGAAAGCACCAGAGAGGTGAGCGGGGACCTGCCCCAACTTTGCAGAAAGTGACATTTGAGAGCCTCACCCCCACACACTGGGGTTTCCCTTCCCAGCTCTCCACCCCTGGGCATGGGATCTCACTCTTCACAGAAGTATGGTGAGAATAGGAAAAGCAAGAAATGAAAACATGTAATCCAAGCCAGAAGAAGTCCACACGAGGGCCCAAGGACATAAAAAATAGATAAATTTGTATGTCTTCATTTTTATCATGAACAAGCAAGGACAGTGGGTTGAATGGCAGATTCCTAAACGTCCTGCCCACCCAGAATGTGGGAATGGCTTTATTTGGCAAAAGGGTGTTTGCAGATGTTAACTGTAGATGTGGGAATGAGGTCATGCTAGATGGTCCAGGTGGACCCTCGATGCAAACACAGATGTCCTTGTAAGAGGAAGGCAGAGAAAGATGTGAGGTGTGCAGAGGTGAAGGCCCTATGGAGGCAGAGGCAGAGAGCCTGGGATGACGCAGTCCCAAGCCAAGGACCACCTGAAGCCGTCAGAAGCAGGAAGAAACACGGAGAGATTCTCCCCTGGAGCCTTTGAAGGAAGCATGCCCTCACCAGCACCTGAATTTTAGACTTCAAGCCTCCAGAAATGTGAGAGAATACCTTTTTTTTTCTTTGAGATGGAGTCTCGCTCTTGTTGCCCCGTCTAGAGTGCAATGGTATGATCTCGGCTCATCGCAAACTCCTGCCTCCTGGGTTTAAGCGATTCTCCTGCCTCAGCCTCCTGAGTAGCCAGGATTACAGGCATGCGCCACCACGCCCAGCTAACTTTGTATTTTTAGTAGAGACGGGGTTTCTCCATATTGGTCAGGCTGGTCTCTAACTCCCGACCTCAGGTGATCCGCCCACCTCAGCCTCCCTAAGTGCTGGGATTACAGGCGTGAGCCACTGAGCCCAGACAACTTCTCTGTTTTAAGCCAACACATTTTTTTGGTAATTTATCATGGTAGCCCTAAGAAACTCATCCAACTATCTTCCCTTTGTTGATCATTTATTATTGTACATGCCAAGAACCTGACTTAAATATCTCACTTACTCCTCACAACTAATTTGGGAAGTGTGTATTATGATCTCCATTTTCCAGATGAGGACACTGAGGCTTTCCCAAGGCCACATAGTCAGAAGTAGAATTAGTGCTGAAAATCCCTTTCCCGGTCCACCCAACCGTGAAGGCAGGTTACACTCACATCCTGGGATGCGCTGGGGTGACGGCAGCCTCATAGCAAATGTGCCTATTTATTTTTCATGTAGAAAAGGGACAGAATGCAGTAAGCAGGGGGAAAGATGGCTAGGGGACCTGCGTACAACATGGAGACTAACCAAGGACTGCGGCTGGTGAGACTCTCAGTGAGGAAGAGGCTGATCAGTGATCAAGCAAGAGAGGTCAGGAGGTTTGTATTTCCCAGGCAAGCGAGCAGGGGCCCTCAGGCCCAGCATCCAAGTTCAAGACCACCCACCACTCAATTGTGATCAAGGCCACAGGAGAGCTGAGACTGCAGAAGGAGCCTCTTGCACAGGTCGGACATGAAGAACTGAGAACACTAACACGCCTAATAAACAAGCTGTCTCCCTCTAGTGTTAGAAGAAGCGCGTTCAATCCTGCACCCTGGCACAGGCTCCCCTGTCGGTGGCAGCCAGCAGCATGCACCACATTTCCCTTTTCTTTGAGGCCAGACCTTGCTGGTGGTGGTGGGGGTGGAATCTGCCACCGCTGCCAGCTGGGATTACAGCGGGTCAAGGGAAGGCGGGAGAAAGGCGGACTCACTACTTACATGATCAGCGTCACAAATAATAGCGTTTTTTTTTGGCCCTATGCATCAATAGATTTTTTTTTTTTTTTTGGCAATGAATACCACTATACTTAAAGCAATGATTAAAAAATTTCAATCCACCCCAAATAATAGTCTTATTTGGCGCTCTCCGGCTTGGGTAGCTCTGCGTCCAGTGTGGAGTCGTTCTCTGATTAAGGACCATGAAGGGGAGGCTGGAAAGAACTCCTCAAGATGCACAGCTCCACCGGCTGCTGTTCTGCTGACCCCGTCTGCTTGGCACGTGGCTAAATTGCCATCTCCCTTATCCCTAAGTGGGGCTCAGTGATTGGCTACTACCTGTCCACCTCACGGAGGGCTGGACTTCATCAATTCTTAGATTCCTGGCTTCTGCCATTGCTATTCCTAGCGAACAGATCAGAGTCATGGGGGTGAAGTTAGTGAGCTCTGCCACCCCTGGAAACATCAGGAGATCAGCCATGTGGCTGGGGTCTCCCTGTGTGGCTCATGGCTCACGCAAGTGAGTGCTGAGGGATGGGTTCAGATGAGGAAGGAGGAGGGGCAAGGCCACAACTGGGCTGGGCCATCCCTTGAAGCCAGCTCACGTGGAAACTCACTGCCATGGCTGTGTGGCCAGTGTCGCTGGCGGCCTGCCCGTACCAGAATTCCTGGAAAGGCTCAAGATGGAAAATAACCATCTGTATCCAAGCTGGTCCCAAATGAATTGTCTGACAGAGGTTGAGCTGGAGTTTTTAAGAAAAGCTGGAAATGCCTTTCTGTCAAGGCCTTTCCTGATTCAGTACATAAGCGAATACTTTTTTGTTCTAAAGCATAGTGCAGGCCAGATTAGCTACCCGGGGCACCCACGTTTCTGTCTATCCACCGCTCTGGTTGAGGGCTAGGAACAGTTACACAGGCGCTTGCCACAATGTCTGGAGTTAGTGGTTCTCATCCCAGTCGAGACTAACTTGTTTCAAAGCAAGAGGAAGTTGGCCCTCTTCATTATCTTGTTCTGAGGACTGATGAGAAAAGGTGAAAAGTACTGGCCAAGGTAACACAGTTAGAACTGGGAGGAGGAGAACCTGCCACTTTGACCCTCAGTCAAATGTTTCTTACCACCAGTGACATAGCTCACTACAGAATGCATGAAGCACTCACGTCCATGATCCTATTTAGAATATCAAGATGAAATATGAATATTATTATTAGTAACAATGATGGATAGTAGATCAACAGTATTACTACTACTGCTACTAAGGACACACAACTGTAGTTAGAATAGGCTATGATGTAAGGCAGAGCACAGGTTCAAACCTTGACGTTACCCCAAACTGCCTATGTTATCTATTTTTAAAAATATCATTTTGGACAGGTGTGGTGGCTCACGCCTGTAATCCCCATACTGTGGGAGGCTGAGGTGGGTGGATCATGAGGTCAAGAGACTAAGACCATCCTGGCCAACATGGCGAAACCCCATCTCTACTAAAAATACAAAAATTATCTGGATGTGGTGGCGCGCACCTGTGGTCCCAGCTACATGGGAGGCTGAGGCAGGAGAATCACTTGAACCTGGGAGGTGGAGGTTGCAGTGAGCCAAGATCACGTCACTGCACTCCAGCCTGGTGACAGAGTGAGACTCTGTCTCGAAAAAAATACACACACACACACACACACACACACACACACATATATATATAATTTTAATTTTACTCAAAATTATACATGTGCCCCAGTAGGCAAAAGTTTCATTTCAACCATGTGTAAACGTGTAATCTCTGCCTGTAAAATGGGGAGGAATGAACATGCACGGTCCCTGGTATAACGCACACTCGGTACATGGTCGCCATCATAGTTCTAATTCAACGAACACTTCCTCATGAATTCTCAGTGACCATCCACACTTACCTGTTGCTCCTCTCTCCTGGCTATGATGTAATCAAAGCCACACCTTCAAACTATCAATTCTTTCAAACACCTGTGATACCAAAAGAGGAAGTGATGGGTGTTTGAGAACTCATTTTTTTTTCTTCACTTGAGACATGAGATAATATTTGTAAGTGCCCAATGCGCAGACCCCCATACACACCAACCAGAAGGAAGGCAATTCGACACACACGCAGAATAAACAGAAAGCCTAGAGGCTAAACTCAAGGGGGCCATTTCCAGCGAAGGGTTAAGTGCAATGCCTCCGTGTTGCACTCTGCCTGCTTTTCCACAATACTTTTTGGATGAGTAATTCCCAAGACGCATGGTGGGGAAATGCAGAATCCTCCTTCCACATCCCACAGGGAAGGCTGCCAGCTGTCTACCCGCACACACTCTCACGAGCTTCGCCACACAACACGATGCAAAGCGCCAGCCACCGCTCCAGGAGGCCTGGGCTGGATCCTGCCAGCCCACCAGGGAGCTGTGTTTCCAGGACATTAGACATCCAAGTGTACAACAGAGATCATACAACTCTCCAGCAAGTCAGAAAAAGGTCTTGTGGGAACTGAGGTACTCTGGGCAGGTCTTAAACTATTCATTGTCCTTGGTGTGGCTGAATGAAAGGAAAGCCCGTGCCTCCAGGTAATTCATAAACTAACCAGCTGTTCCTCCAGGTGTCACACACTGGCTTCCCTTCTATGGTTTCAGTCACTGAGACACTGCACAATTCAGCCATGCTCTTGACTGCAAAGATCCCAAGATATTCTGGGACCCAGGCTCCCTAAGGCACAGCAGGCAGGACAAGTCACGATGCTTACTTTGTGCAGACTACAACACTGCTTTATATGTAAGTAACAACCAGCATATAATCACTCCATTTCAAAGACAAGGACACTGAAGCTCAGAGTATAAGTCACTTGCCTAAGATTACA
>NW_016107336.1:3372907-3386387 GCF_001604975.1 Cebus imitator
TCTTTGGTTGTGTAGTGGGTTCACTAGTGTGTAGTGAAGAATTTAACCTCACCCAAACTAAGGTCTGGCCTTTGCCCCACCTGAAGGGAGGTGATCTCTAGCCTTCTGGAATGTCCTGTCTCATAGGAGTATGTTTATTTGCCTGGGAAGATTGGCCACTGGATAGAGTTACAATGTGACTTATGATGGGGGCTTTGGGCCATGAGTTATACATTCCAACCTCGGAGGAACTAATAATGAATGACATTTGCCTGAACTCCAGGAGGGCCTAGGGACTAGAGGTCAGCCATGAGGACAGCAGCAATTGAGCTCCAATAAAAACTCTAGACACTGAGGCTCACATGAGCTTCCCAGGTTGGTGATTCTCCATGCATACTGTCATATATTATGGCTGGGAGGAGGTAACACCATTCATGACTCCATGGGGAGAGGGAAACAGAAGTCCCATGTCTGGACTCCTCCAGACTTCCTATAGCCCTCTTTCCATGCATCCTTTCCCTGTAATAAACTGTAACTATGAGTATAACAGCTTTCAGTGAGTTCTGGGAGTCCTTCTACTGAATTATCAGAACAGAGGGTGATCTGAGAAACCCCCTCAGCTTGCAATTCGTGTTGCAAGAACTGTTCTCTCGAACTTTGTAGTTGGTCACCTTCTTATAGCTAGTGATGGTTATATGCTTAAACGGACCAAGTAATAAAATATAACAACATTTAAATAAAATCCATCAGTGTTCAGGGATAAGAATGCCTTGTGAAACAATAATTACATTAATGTATATTGGCGTACCCCAAAACTGTGGCCAGGCTACAGGCAGATGGGTGGTACAGAAGGGAACAGGAATATGTAATACCCAGTGTAATGTAACCAGGGCCAGGGGCCACAGAGAAAGCCTCCCTGTGGAAATCTACCTAATAACACACATGTAAGAAACACTGAGTGGATCAATTTTTGGGGTACAGAGTTAAAAGTGTTGGAGCCCCCTCACTAGGGAAACACATCAGCTAACTTCTGCAGTTTTAATTTTTTTATTGCATTGTAGGTTTTGGGGTACATGTGAAGAACATGAAAGATTGTTGCATAGGTACATATATGGCAGTGTGATTTGCTGCCTTCCTCCCCATCACCTGTATCTGGCATTTCTCCCCATGACTTCTGGTGTCTTAATATCCTCAGCCTGCTGAGTGAAACTGACCAGAAATCTACCACAGTCATTGAATATTGAACAACCCAACAGACCAAATGGAGGTGCCGGCTCCCGCACTTGGCTCTCCAGAGCTTTGAGGACATACTTCCTCCAGAAAACAGAGGAGGATGCACATGTTCCAGGGGCACTACTGGCTTCGCTGTGTTTGTGGTCATGCTGAACGACGGTGTACAAGTGGTAGCAGCTCTGACTGAGAGACCAGAACCCTGGCATCTTAAGTACTGGGGCCACATTCTCTCTCCTGCGGAATACGAAATCAGCGCTGATGGCACATCTTCACCTAGGGAACTTTTAAAGCTATCACCAATGTCCAGCTCTACCCCAGAACAACTGAGTAAGAATCCCTGGAGACTGGGACCACCATTGGCATTTTGGGAAATGCACCAGGCAATTCTCATGTGCAGCCAGAAGTGAGAACCTTTGCTATAGAGGATCTTTGAGCCCCTAACTCCATCTGTCCTTGGAAGTATGTCTCGTTGTTATTATTATTTTGAGACAGAGTTTCATTCTTGTTACCCAGGCTTGTGCAATCGTGCAGTCTCAGCTCATTGCAACCTCCACCTCCAGGGTTCAAGAGATTCTCCTGCCTCAGCCTCCCAAGTAGTTGGGATTACAGGTGCCCGCCATCCCACCCGGCTAATTATTATTATTATTTTTTTGTATTTTTAGTAGAGATGGGTTTTCACCATATTGACCAGGCTGGTCTCAAACTCCTGACCTCAGATGATCCACCCACCTTGGCCTCCCAAAGTGCTAGGATTACAGGTGTGAGCCATGGTGCCTGGCCTGTCCCAGTGATTTTAATTACAGACGCCAATCCTTTCCCCCACTCTTACCAACACAAAAATCGTGTTATAGCCTCCTTTAACCATACTTAAAATTATATGATATGTCCACAATGAGATACCACTTCATACTCATTAAGATGGACATTATATTTGAAAAACAAAAACAAAAATGGAAAGCAGCAAGTTGGTGGAGATGGGGAAACTAGAACCTATGTGCATTGTTGGTGGGAACGTAAAATGATGCAGCTGCATGGAAAACATTTTGGCAGTCCCTCAAAATGACAAATATAGAATTACCATATGACTCAGCAGTTCCATGGCTGGGTATCTACTGCAAAGCATTGAAAGCAGGGACTTAGATATTCCACACCCGTGTTCATAGCAGCATATGCACACTAGCCAAAAGGTATCAGCAACCCAATGATCATCAACAGATGAATAAACTTTAAAACTGTGGTATATCCATATGACGCGATGTTACTCATCCCCCTCTCCTTACAGAGGAATGGAATTTCATACAATGTTACCACATTCATACATCTGAAAACATTATGCTAAGTGAAAGAAGCCAGACACAAAAGAACAACATCATATGATTCCCCTTCTATGAGGAATCTAGAAGAGTCGAATTCAGAGAGACGGAGAGTAGAACAGGGGTTAGCAGGAGCTGGGAGGAGGGGCGATGGGCGTTGTTTAACGGGTCCAGAATTCCCCTTTGGTATAATGGAAACATTCTGGAGAGAGATGGCGGTGATGGCTGAACAAGCCTGTGCCGCTTACTGTACATATAAACATGAATAAGATGGTAAATTTCATATTATGCATATTTTATCACCAGGCAAAATTTTCAAAAATAAGTACGTCATGGTCTTACATGTTTATGAACAAACTGCATACCTGTTTGGAAACCACACGGGCCCCGCCCCCTCACCTGCTTGGAGCTACAGGGATTTCTGAGATACCTGTTGGCATTGGCCTGTATTCCAGGACTGGATGTCAGGGCGCTAAACCTTACACCCTTTCTCACATCCACAAAAGGGACCGTGAGCTGTAAAAAGAGAAGCAGCACTGTCTTCGTTGATCGTCATTGCTCCATCATGTCATTGCTCACTGAAGATTGAAAGCTGGCTGATATCCCTGTATGCCTCTTCTCCCCTGATTCTGTCACCAGGTTATGTCAGTTCCACCCTCTGAATCAGGTGATGGACCACCTAGTAAAAATTAGTGGCTCTGCAGGCCATACACCTCTGTGGCAACTACTCAGCTCTGCCTCTGCAGGCTGAGAGCAGCCACAGACAATTCATAATCAGTGGCTGTGGTGTCTGTGTCCTGATCAAGTCTCAAATATGCCTGCTACGGGCCTCTGGGTATGTGTTCCCTCTGCTCTGTTAGAGCACTTAGCACACCAGCTCCTCCGCAATGCATGGCCACCTGTTTTCGAATGCAGTGGTTCTTATACTTGAGTGTATGCATCCCATTCACCTGGAGTTCCCAGATGCTGCTGGTCCAGGAACCACACTTCAAGAAGCACTGGCCTCACCCTCTTTCAGGTCTCTCCTGTAAGTCTCTCCCCACTCTAACCCCATACCCTCTGCCTCTCTGCTGTGCCTCCTTAGCACCTTGCTCCACCATTCTCATCTACTCACAGTTCAGTAATCGCTTCCTTGACTATCCTCCGAGGTCCCAATTCGGCTAACACCAGCCACCCCTGCATGCTTTCACCATGGTGGGCGTGATGATATTGGGGGTCAACTTGATTGAACTGAAGGATGCAAAGTATTATTCTTGGGTGTGTCTGTGAGGGCGTGGCCAAAGGAGATTAACGTTTTGGTCATGGACTGAGAGAGGAACTCCCACCCTCAGTCTGGGTGGGCACAATCTAATCAGCTGCCAGCGAGGCTAGAATGAAATCAGGCAGAAGGTAGAAGGACTAGACAGGCTAAGGCTTTCCGCCTTCATTTTTCTCCCATGCCGGATGCTTCCTGCCCTGGAACATTGCACTTGAAGTTCTTCAGCTTTTGGATTCTTGGATCTACATCAGTGGTTGGCTAGGATCTCGGGCCTTTGGCCACAGGCTGAGGGCTGCAGTGTTGGCTTTGCTACTTTTCAGGTTTGGGGACTCAGACTGGCTTCCTTGCTTCTTAGCTTGCAGACAGCCTACTGTGGGACTTCACCTTGTGATCATGTGAGTCAGTGCTCCTTAATAAACTCCCCCTCATACATACATCTATCCTGCTAGTCCTGTCTGTCTAGAGAACCCTGACTAATACAGTGGGTCCCCTGACTGCTATCTCCTTAGGCAATCATTCCTAAAATCTCAGCAAAGCCACTTTGGGCTGCTGCAATCCTTGTTTTCACGTGTCTTCCTCATTAGACCGTAAACTCCAATGCTGCTTATAGACTGAGGTCTACAACCCCTTGGGCTTGTAGGGTGCTGTCCTTTGTTGGTTCCTGTTCTTATCTTGTATCAATCTCTTGCAGTTTGTGCTCCTTACAAGCCGGTTATTAAAAGGCAAAGGATTTCTGGATAATTTTCTAGCTTTTGGATGTGATGATAAAAAACTGAACTCATGACACAGGGACATAAAATAATGTGTATCTGCAAAGAATCTGCCCCTAGAGATTCCAATTCTAACATACTTTCTCTCACGTGGGATTATTAACCCTTTACTTCCTGTATCAGGAAGTACAAGTATAATAGATTACGTGAGATGTTAAAGATGTATGCTATATAGGAAGGCCTCTAAACATTCACACCCGATTATCCGAAATGAATTACACATTGTCTTATACTCGATCTCAAGGAAACGCTTCAGCAGTCTCTGGATTTACTGGAAGAGGCCTGGATTTACAAAGACAACAATTTTGTTGAAACCAGCCTAAATCAAGTACAGGAAGGACATGGAGATCAGTAGTACACATCAGCCAAGATAAGAATTCTCTCTGGAATCAATGTTTGTTTTAAAATTAGCGGTATGACTCACACTCGGTGAATGGGTGGCTGCGTTCTGACCCTCAAAAGATGAATGGTTCATTTTGAAAAGCCCAGCAAGTGGGAAGCCTACTTTCTACCTCCACTGACTTCACAGTGACACTGCAGTGTAGGGGGGCACAAGATGGCTCCGAGTGGTTTAAAGTCACCGGCAAGATCGACAATGGGAGGACTCGCTACCTGCAGCTGTTTCCAATAAAAAAGCTGAGTAATGACAGCAGCCTCTCCCGGGACTCACATGCCGCCCAGCACAAAGCCAATGGGACATTAAGAACACCGAATGAGCTGCCAGAAACCCTTTGGCATTGCGAAGCCAAACTGCTCCTCCTCCCCCCGTTTGTCGTCATTAACTTAATCAGGTATTCATTCAATAAAAAAAATGTACGCTCTCCCTGGATGTAGGCGACACCCTCTGAACAAGGCACGATGTCAAATCGGCTGCATCCAGCAGGATGTGTGAGGGCAGTTCTATATTCCTTTATTTCTTTTATTTTTAGTTTATTTATTTATGAGATGGAGTCTAGCTCTGTCGCCCAGGCTGGAGTGCAGTGGTGCCATCTCAGCTCACTGCAACCTCTGCCTCCTGGGTTCAAGTGATTCTCGTGCCTCAGCCTCCTGAGTAGCTGGGATTATAAGCACCTGCCACATGCCTGGCTAGTTTTTGTGTTTTTTATAGAGATCGGATTTCACCATATTGGCCAGGATGGTCTCAAACTCCTGACCTCAAGTGATTCGCCGGCCTCAGCTTCCCAAAGTGCTGGGATTACAGGCGTGAGCCACCACTCCTGGCCTATTTATTTTTAAATTTAGGGGCTGGGAAGATGGGAATCCTCGTCTATGCAGTACTCCTTGGACATGCAGGAAAAGGGAGGTTATAGTGAACAACTGGTCAGAGACTAAAGAGAAGAGACGCCTTGCTCATTCTTTGCATTTTGAGACATAAACACTTGATACCACAGTTCTGACTTCTGAGCAAGGAGTCCATAGCTGACTTCAGTGTCACGTTAGACCGGGCTACTGGCATTTGGTAACTGGTGACTTTAGGAAAGTCTTTCAACTTTCTCTCTCTTTTTTGACACAGGGTCTCACTCTGTCACCTGGGCTGGAATGCAGTAGCACAACCATAGCTTACTGCAGCCTCGATCTTGTGGGCTCAAGCGATGCTCTGGCCTCAGCTTCCTGAGTAGCTGGGACTACAGACTTGTGGTGGCAGGTCTAGCTACATTTAAATTTTTTTTTATACAAATGGGGTTTCACTATGCTGTCCAGGCTGGTCTCGAACTCCTGGGCTTAAGTGACCCTGCCACCTTGGCTTTCCATAGTGTTGGAATTACAGGTATGAGCCACAGCAACTGGCCCAATCAACTTTCTAAGTTTTTATTTCCTCTTTAAGAAAATAGGTTGGGTGCGGTGGGTGGCTCATGCTAATCCCTCTCACAGTGCTGGGATTACAGGCATGAGGTTGGGGGTTTGAGACCAGCCTGACCAACATGGAGAAACCCTGTCTCTACTAAAAATACAAAAACTTGGCCTGGTGTGGTGGCGTGTGCCTGTAATTCCTGCTACTTGGGAGGCTGAGGCAGAAGAATCACTTGAACCTGGGAGGCGGAGGTTGTGGTGAGCCAAGATCGTGCCACTGAACTCCAGTCTCGGCAACAAAAGTGAAATTCCGCCTAAAAAAAAGAAAAGAAAGATAGTATGGCCAGGCACAGTGGCTCATGCCTATAATCCCAGCACTTTGGGAGGCTAAGGTGGGCAGATCAATTGAGGTCAGGAGTTGAAGACCAGCCGGGTCAACATGGCAAAGCCCCATCTCTACTAGAAATGCCAAAAAATAATTAGCCAGGCATGGTGGCAGGTGCCTGTAATTCCAGCTACTTGGGAGGCTGAGGCAGGAGAATCGCCTGAACCCAGGAGGCGGAGGTTGCAGTGAGCCGCAGTAGCTCTTTACATTCCAGCCTGGGGGACAAGAGTGAAACCTGGCCTTAAAAAAAAAAAAAAAAGAAAATGAAGATAGTAATATGCTTTATCTCATGAGGTTGTTATGAGAATCGCATGGGACAGTGCAGTGCCTAGCACGCAGCCAGGCAGTAGTGCCTCAAAAAATGCTACTTCTCATCATAATCTTTTTCCAGGTCAAATTACTTCCCGTGACTATTGCAGCTGACAGCACGGGCTCAGGATCTAGGCCGCCTGCGTTGGAATCCACGTGCCCTTACTCCCCAGCTGTGTATATCTGATGAAGTTAATTAATTTCCTCGATCCAAGTACTAACTGGCCCCAACTAATTCATTTCTCTGTGCCTCAGTTTGCTCATCTCCAAAGTGGGAATAATACCAGTTCCTACCCCACGGGCTCGCTGTGAGTTCACACATAAGAAGTCAGATGACAGCCTGGCGTACTCAAGACCTACAAATACCGGCTGTGTTTGTTCCGACTATCTTCTAAGAAAGGGCCTACCTCCTTCACTTTGGTCCTATTTTCATCTGCATAAAAAAAACCACATTTGACCCAGCAATCCCATTATTGGGTATATACCCAAAGGATTATAAATCATTCAGTTATAAAGACACATGCACACGTATGTTTATTTTGGCGCTGTTTACAATACTTAAGACTCGGAACCAACCCAAATGCCCATCAATGATAGACTGGATAAAGAAAATGTGGCACATATACACCATGGAATACTATGCAGCTATAAAAAAGGATGAGTTCATATCACTTGCAGGGACATGGATGAAGCTGGAAACCATCATTCTCAGCAAACTAACACAGGAACAGAAAACCAAATATGGAATGTTCTCACTCATAAGTGGGAGTTGAACAATGAGAACACAGGGACACAGGGGGGCGGGCAGGGGTAGGAGAACATCACACACTGGGGCCTGTCAGGGGGAAGGTGGGCTAGAGGAGGGATGGCAGGGGGTGGGGGGATTGGGGAGGGCTAACATTAGGAGAAATAACTAAGGTAGATGACAGGGGACGGATGCAGCAAACCACCATGGCCCGTGGATACCTATGTAACAAACCTGCACATTCTGCACATGTACCCCAGAACTTAAAGTATAATAAATAAAATAAAATAGAACAAAAAAACTCCACATTTTGCCCCCTTGAATTCTTTCCCAGGTTACTTCCTGCATCATATACACCAGTCAGCTCCAGCAAAGATGGCGAATGGAACAATCTCTCGTTAAAAGGTTCCCTGCCTCACTTCCCTTCATGAGGCATTTCAAGTTCTTACCAGTTCAGAAAGTTTACTAAGTCTCTAAAATTGTCTTCTTCTAGAAAATACTCCACACTAGTGCAATGATTTTGTTTCCCCCTAAACTGGACCAAAGCCTTGTTTGCAGAGCAAATGGTCAATTACAACTACATGCAAAAATAAAATTCAAATGCGCTCATGTTTTCAATTTAAGTATGTCTGTTGTCTGCTGTTCATTCCTTTGGTATAAATAGACGCTTTCTGGCTTATCTGAACGCAGAACACATAGTGCTGTTTAGATACAATTACTCATTATAAATTAAATCAATCCTTTTCCTTTTCAGAATACTGTGCCCTAACTAGAATCTCTACAACATTATAAAAGCATAAAATATGACTAACAATTTAATTTAAGGCCCTAATTGCCAATGAAAGATAAATAACACTGCTGTAGGCATCAATGACATTAATCTAAATAGGCAATAAAATATTTAATGGACAAACAGAAATGCAAAAAAAGTAACTTAGTGCCCTGTTTACAACAAAGCTCATTTCCTGTACTAGCACTGTGGACTGGGAAGATGCAGTTAACCTCTGTCAGCCTCAGTTTCCTCATCTGGAATATGGGAATGACGATAATACATTTTCAAAAGATTGTTGAGAGGAAAGAAGAGAGACTGTAATGCTTAGCATAAGAAAAACATCCGTGTATGTTCTTCCTGAACTTCAGTCTCAGCTCAATAGCTTGTGAGGGATGCTTCCCATCCCTCTCAAATCAGCATGCACTCTGGTTCCACATTTCTGCTAATGGTTTTGTGCCAGTTCTCTAAGCAGAGGCCAGAGCCGGATATCTGGCACCTCCCTACCACTTCACTCCGATATCCAGCTGCTCCCCTAATTGTGTCAGTCTTTCTTCACAATGTCAACTCTTGGGGGCCAAGCCTTAAGTTCATCTCTTTTTTTCCATATTCACTGTGTATTAAAGAATTCGGCTTGGCCCAAAGAGGGGTCTTGCCCTTTGCCCTTGGCTCCTGGGAAGTGATCTATGTCATATCTGACAGTAGTGCCCTATTTGTGGGGAGGGAAGATTTTGAGTCACAGCCAATTACTGAACTCAAGTCTCGGTTTCCTCATTTTAAAACAGAAATTGGCTGAGTGTGGTGGCTTACACCTGTAGTCCCAGCATTTTGGGAGGCTGAGGCAGGAGGACCATTTGAGGCCAGTAATTTGAGACCAGCCTGGGAAACAAAGCGAGGTTGTCTCTACAAAAAATAAAAATTTAGGTGGGTGTGGTGGTGCATGCTTGTAGTCCTAGCTGCTTGGGAGGCTGAGGTGGAAGGACTGCTAGAGCCCAGGAGGTTGAGGCTGCACTGAGCTAAGATCGTGCCACTGTACACTCCAACCTGGGAGACAGAGCAAGACCCTGCCTCAAAAAATAAACAAAACAGAGATAATAACATGTACCCTGCAGGGTTAGACTGATGACTAAATGAGATGCATTCAACAAATGTGAGGTAGAAAACACTTCTCTTGGGCCGGGTGCAGTGGCTCACATCTGTAATCCCCGTGCTTTGGGAGGCTGAGGTGGGTGGATCACAGGATCAAAAGTTCAAGACCTGCCTGGCCAATATGGTAAAACCCCACCTCTACTTAAAAATACACAAATTAGCTGGGCGTGGTGGCTGGTGCCTGTAGTCCCAGCTACTTGGGAAGCTGAAGCAAAAGAATCACTTGAACCCAGGAGGCAGAGGTTGCAGTGAGCCCAGATTGCACCACTGCGCCCCAGCCTGGGTGACAAAGTGAGGCTCTGTCTCAAAAAAAAAAAAAAACAAAACACTCTCTTATTCAGCAGGAACTTTATCAATGTCCATTTCCTTTTCCTTTATAATTATGAGAACGTGAAGGAAATGGACAGAGGATTCCTGGAGAATTCTGCCAAGATTTTCAGTCTTTTCACATTGGCAGCAGAGTATTTCCATTTTCATTTTGAGTTTTGCTAGTATTCTTCTGCTAAGAAACCAATTTTTTCCCCTGATGAATGTTTTTTAAAATTCATTTTTTCTTTTTCTTTTTTTTTTTTTGTTAAACAGGGGCTCTGTCACCCAAGCTGGAGTGCAGTGGCCCAATCTCAGCTCCCTGTAGCTCTGACCTCCCAGGCTCAAGCCAACCTCTTATCTCTGACTCCTGGATTGTTAAGACTACAGGCGCATGCCACATCGTCCCGCTAATTCTTGCAGCTTCTGTAGAGACAAGGTTTCACCATGTTTTCCAGGCTTGTCTCAAACTCTTGGGCTCAAGAGATCTGCCAGCCTCAGCCTCCCTAAGTGTTGGGATTACAGGCATGAGCTACCACACTCAGCCCATTCTTGAGTAGGCAGGATCAATATTTCTCTGTGTAATGTAATTCCAACAGAAGGGAAACCAGGGCTTCATTCAGTGTCTCAGCATGAGCCTGTCAGCATCCCCTGATTTCAGGACGGAGGCTACAGGCAGCCCCAGATGTGTGCTGACAGCCACTACATTCCTGGTCTGTCATAGCATTTACTTTGGATTGGGAAATGGAAAGAGAGATCCCTCTTTCAGTATGAAATCGTTTCTTAGAACAGGTTAGTTTGGCCTTTCTGAAAATATAAATAAGAAGCAGCTTCCATCAGAAAAACATCTGAGTGTTAAGTAGATAAATGCATCCCTTCAACATTGAGACATTTTATCTCCACGTGATGCACTCTTAGTTTTTCATCAGGTCACATTCCAGAAACTTGGATCTTTTTTCCTGCTACAGTTTCACAAATAATACAGTTTGCTTCCATTTTACTCTGGTGACCCCAGGGATGGTGGGTGGGATGATGAAAAGCAGCAATAAGGCAATGACTGAGTCTCAATCTGTAATGTTTCCAAGTGTAGATGACCAAATGAACCCATCATAAACATATTCGGGAAAATATACAAAGAACTTCACAGAAAGCTCTCAACTGGAGAGCCTGAAGGGACCAGCCAGGGAGGCTTATGCAAGCCAGGAACAGCCAGGCATGAGTAATGCCTTAGATGGGTAGGTTTTGTTTTCTTTCACAGCTGATTTGAAACTTTCCTCAATGACACTGTGGAAGATAATGTTTTCACAAAACGCATGCATTTACAAGCTCCCTCACTCTCGTGCTGATGGTGCACCACATGGGGCTCTGCCTGGTTTGCAGGCTGGGCTGGATGGAAGGAAACGACCACAGCAAGGAAATTGAGAGGAAATGACCACAGCAAGGCATGTCGGAGGGCGTCCTTTGTGGCTTGAAAGAAACATCATGGCAGATTTATCGCCAGATTTTGTACAGTATTCCCCGCTTATCCATGGGGAATAGATTCCAAGACTCCCAGTGGGTGTCTGAAACCATGGATAGTACCAAACCTTATACAGACTATGTTTTTTTTCCTATATATACATACCTATGGTAAAGTCTGATTTATACATTAGGCACAGCGTGAGATTAACCATAATAGCTAATAATAAAGTAGAACAATTATAACAGTATGCCAGCATCACTAAGTGCTTTGGGACCACCATTAAGTAAAATAAAGGTGACTGGAACACATGCACGCCATCCCACCGCAGTGGATCTAAGCACCACGATAGCCTCTAGGTGACTCACCGGCGGGGAGCGCTACGGGGCCGACCTGCTGGAGAACCGGATGATTCACGTCCACAGTGGGAACGGGTTAGGGCATGAGATTTTATCAAGCTACTCAGAAGAGCACCAACTTGACACTTAGGAATTGTTTATTTCTGGAATTTTCCATTTCAGATTTTTGGTCTGCTGGTGACCTCAGAAGCTGACCTGTGGATCAGCAAGGACGTCTGGCTGCAGAGTTCTAGGAAAATCCCCCACACTAAAGGAGGTAACTTAAGAAGGCCGATGCAGAAATGACCAAGAAAGCAGAAAGGAAAAGCACTTAGAGAATGGGGAATGCTGCTGGTTGGTTGGTGGCTTCAGAAAAGTGTCAAATTCTCTTTACAAACAATTACAGGCCAGGCATGGTGGCTCACGCCTGTAATCCCAGCACTTTGGGAGGCTGAGGTGGGCGGATCTTGAGGTCGGGAGTTCGAGACCAGCCTGGCCAACATGGCAAGCCCCCATCTCTACTAAAAATACAAAAATTAGCCAGGCATGGTGCCTTATGCCTGTAATCCCAGTTATTCAGGAGGCTGAGGCATGAGAATCACTTGAACCCAGGAGGTGGAGGTTGCAGTGAGCTGAGATTGCACCACTGCACTCTAGCCTGGGCGACAGAACAAGATCTTGTCTCAAAAAAAAAAAAAACAAAAAATCCACAATTACAAACACACTTGGCCATTAAACTTGAAACAGTAAAAAACAGCTTCATCTGTGAGAATGAACACATGAAAACTGCTATAGGCATTATGCTTCAAGACCACAATCGTGTGTGAGGACAGTACAGGGAAGGTCCCCTGAGTCGATAATCAGAAATACATGTGAGGCTGTAAAAACACACCTTCTCTGCAGCTTCACAAGATTGTGTAGGTCTGGGCTGGGACCTAGGAACCTGTATTTTAAACATCTCTTTTGGTGATTCTGATTGGCAGCTAGGTTGGGGAACGACTACACTAGACTTGTGCTTCTTAATCTTGGCAGCATGGGAGAATCACCTGGAAAGATTTTCAGAAATCTTGCTGGTCATGCGACACCCCAGGCCATTGAACTCAGAACCTCTAGGGTGGGAGTGGGCATCTGTGATTTCAGTGTGCAGCCATGGTTGAGACTCAGTGCAGTGGACCCTAAGTTCCCTAAGGGAGGAACATGGGTTCATGTGTGTACCTCCCTAAAATAGTGCCCTCCACAATAAAGCCTGACCTTCCTTCTCTTTTATGAAGCTGAGTTACACATGGAATTTGTTTGTATTAAAGCATGCTTTTCTCAGAAAACAAAATCGAGTCCTTTTAAACAAAGTTTATGCATTTAGAGGACAGTTTGTCTATGCTTTGGTGGGCGGGGAGGAGGTGACAGCTCTAATAAGAACCTTAGTTGCTTGGAGGCCACAAGTAGTTCAAAAGGAAAGATCTGCTGGGCACGGTGGCTCACACCTGTAATCCCAGGACCTTGGGAGGCCGAGGCAGGCGGATCATGAGGTCAGGAGGTCGAGACCATCCTGGCCAACATGGTGAAACCCTGTCTCTACTAAAAATACAAAAAAAAAAAAATTAGCCAGGTGTGGTGGCACACACTTATACCCCCAGCTACTCGGGAGGCTGAGGCAGGAGAATCACTTGAACCCAGGA
>NW_016107336.1:3386502-3396388 GCF_001604975.1 Cebus imitator
AAAAAAAAAAAAAAAAAAAGAGGAAAAACCAATAGACGCCTGATGTCCGCTCTGGGTTGTTCTCCTGATTTGTGATGGATACAAGAAATATTCCTCATGAACGTCAGGTCCCAGATTTCCTGATATGCAAGAAACTCCACAGCGTGGAGCAGCAGCCATGTGGTCTTGTAGCTTACAGTCAGAGCACAGAGAACAGCCCCAGCATAGCGGGAGACCGGCCACACTGACAGCTGCACGCTATGTCCTGTAACACATTTGACTTTAGGACCTTGTATTTCTGCATCACACTGTGCACATCTCTTTTTTCCTCCTCTCTTGGTGGAGAGGCATTTATTTTCATTATGAAGACCTCTATTACGTATGGTGGACTGTTTTAACTCTGGGGCAGGTGAATTGCCTCAAACTCAGCCGCATAAAACAGAAGGCAGGTCCACAGCCATCTTCCCTTGGGCTGGCCTGGGCTTGCTTCAGTTTGCTGAGAGCAGAACCCAGCTTGGTTGCCCAAGGATGCTGCTGTACTTTCGCAGAAACTTACACATGGAGCACCTAAAACCAGGGGCACTAAGTAATGGTAATTCAATCGTATGGCAAACTGCAGCAGGAATTCGCTGCCACCTTCCTTTCTCCTCAGCGCTAAGAACACCTACTTTTAGTGACAGGTGACTCATCTGCCACCGTTCTAGCAGGCTCTTCTAAGTGAAGACACAAACAAGAGCAGTGTCAACCCTGATGGATGAGCTTGGTGGCGGAGGAGAAGCCTCATGGGTAAGAAAGGGATGGTGGCCAGGTGCGGTGGCTCACACCTGCAATCCCAGCACTTTGGAAGGCTGAGGTGGGCAGATCACGAGGTCAAGAGATTGAGACCATCCTGGCCAACATGGTGAAACACCGTCTCTACTAAAAATACAAAAATTAGCCAGACGTGGTGGCACACACCTGTGGTCCCAGCTACTCTGGAGGCTGAGGCAGAAGAATCGCTTGAACCCAGGATGCGGAGGTTGCAGTGAGCCGAGATTGCGCCACTGCACTCCAGCCTGGCGACAGAGCAAGACTCCGTTTCAAAAAAAAAAAAAAGAAAGGGATGGCATTTTTTTAACTCCATCTTTCCGCTTCCTGCAGAAATACTCACCTACTCTTTGGATGGGCAACTTGAGCTGCCCTCTCCTGATTTCTCCTGTAACCACAAACACCCCTTATTCCAACGGAACATCACTTCTTAAAATTGCAGATGACGGGCTGACTCTGGGCATGCCACTGATTGGGCTTATTCCTTCCCTGGGATCATTCTCCACCTGAGAGCTCTGAAGTCATTATACAGAAGTAAGTAATTTAGATGCATTGCCTCAAATGCTCCTCTCGCTCACATCTGTCAAGTTTAGCAAATGAAACAAATGCCTGAATTTCCCATCTCTGGACATACAGGGAAACACTGAAGAAGTGATTTCCTCTCTTCTTCCCAGAGGCTTCCCACAGTAGGCAAGGTATATCCAGCACTCTTTGCACAAAAACCTCAGTGACTAAGCCATGGGACAGACCACGGATTTTATCCCTCTTCCCTGCTTATTCAATGACTCAGAAGGTTCAAAGTAAAAGCTTTTGACCTAATTTGGCCTTAAGTGGGAAAAGGTTCCACTGCTCTCTCATACTGAGTTTCAAAGCAAAAGAGAAATGGAACAGGGCTGTATTTAATTCTGAGTATAATCTCTTTGCTGTTGGCAATGTTCTGGGAATAGTAATGAATTTTTGCCTTCCATGAATAAATTTTTCAGAATCTAAAGTTGAAGCTCAAATAATTGTTAGTATTTTCCCCATAGTGTTTTTCAATTTTCCTTGGAAGAGAAGTAGATTGAATTACAATACCTCAGTTTCTCATTTTGTAAGCTGCCAAGAACAGTATGAACTGTCCTGGAACTAAAGAAACGTAAAGACAAATGATACCAGGAAACCCATTTGAAATTCTTCGGGGAAAAGCATATAACTTATGCAGACCACCCTAGGTTATCCAGTTTTTAAAACTGCCTGCATACTACACAAACGTCTTTTGGACCGTGTTTCTTTCCTAAGAGAGGCTCGAAGACAGCAAACTAATTTGCAAATTAGGCATTTGTCAAACATTTTTAGGAAGATAAATCTTGAGCAAAACAAACCTTTTGATTATATTCAGAAAACACTGAAAATATTCTAGGTGTGTAGGCTGAGAAAGCAGGGGTCTTCTAAAAGGCCCACATGGAGGACTGTGGTGATGATCCGACTGTGATACCAACAGTAATATGTACGCCACCTCTTTTCATTCTTTTCACCAACAGTCTCAAATGCTGGTTTTAGCCCAAGACCAAGAAATCCAAATCTTTATGGAATTTAGGCAAATTCCACATCAATTTATATTCATTTATAGTTATCCCATTTTTAAAATGAAGCCTATTTTATAGGTAGTGAAACAAACCTATAGAGAACATGTGTACTACTAAGGTCCTATGGCTTTGAGACATTTTATTTGATTGACTGACTGATTGAGACGGTGTCTTGCTCTGTCACCCAGGCTGGAGTGCAGTGGTGTGATCTCGGCTCATTGCAACCTCTGCCTCCCAGATTCAAGCAGTTCTCCTGCCTCAGCCTCCCGAGTAGCTGGGACTATGGTGCCTGCCACCTTGTCCAGATAATTTTTGTATTTTTAGTAGAGGCAGGATTTCACCATGTTGGCCAGGCTGGTCTCAAACTCCTGATCTCAAATGATCCATCCACCTCAGCTTCCCAAAGCGCTGGGATTACAGGCGTGAGCCACCATGCCTGGCCAAGACGTTTTAATTAAATGCTTAACCAAGTCCAGAATTTGGTCTTTCTAACTCCACCTCCATTACACTTTCCACTGTACACCACGGCTCCCTATGCAGAAGACTGTAATCCAATCAGCTCATCTCCCAGAGGTCTAGACTCAGGAAGGGACAGTAAACATGGAAGAGAGGCACAAGAAATTGGCAAGGCTTGAGGAATGACTGATGGAAGCTGGATTGAACGAAAGGAGTGGGAGCTCTCAGGTGGGAATAGGAAAGGTACAACTGCAATAAGATACCCAGAACGGACAGAGTGCTATGCTGGTGAAGGGGCAGATAACAAAGCTCCTTAATAAAGATAATAAGTCTCATGTAGCTTTACGTGGCTCTATGATAAACATACAGCAACTCTCCTGAAAGGACCAAGAGTGGGTAAGGGATCGGGGCAACAGAAGCAGTACCAGTACCCAGGAGGGAAACTGGCCCTGGGAGAAATACCCAAGAAAGGCCGTCAAAAGGGAGGAAGAGCAAACACGTACCATAATTTTGATTAGAGAGAGGAAAAGTAGTCAAGGAGGAAGATGCAAGAAAGTCCATAATAAAAAAATAAAAAAATAAAAAAGATATTGGTAGGGATGTGGTGAAAAGGGAAGACTTTTCCACTGCTGGTGGGAATGTAGATTGGTACAACCACTATGGAAAACAGTGTGGACATTCCTTAAAGAACTAAAAGAAAACGACCACTTGATCCAGCAATCCCACTGCTGGGTATCTACTCGGAGGAGAAGTCATGAGATACTTGCACACGCATGTTTACGGCAGCACAATACGCAATCGCAAAAATATGGGACCAGCCCAAATGCCCATCAATCAATGAGTGGATAAACTGTTGTATGTATGTTCCATGGAATACTACTCAGCTGTAAAAAGGAACAAAATAGTAGCATTCACAGCAACATCTTTGGAACTGGATACCATTATTCTAAGTGAAGTAACTCAGGAATGAAAACTGACCATCGTAATGACGGCAGAGGCCGCCGTCATCAAGCTGGCTGTGCAGCTGGGGCTGCACACTCCAATAAGCTGGTGGGAGCCCCGTTCATTCTGAGTTGGAACGGGAGTTTGGGGCTGCTGCAGCCGCCTGAACCGCAGCTGCAGACCCAGGCCTCCTGCTCCACGGAGCAGGCAGGAGCCTTGCCCTCATGTGTAGGGCTACAGCTGCCCAAGCTGCAGCTGTGGATCCAAGCCTCCCTGTACTCCTGGGGGAGCCAGGAACAGGCAGGATCTGCCTTACCCGGTGCAGCTGCAGCTGCCACACCCAGGGCTGCAGACCTGGGCCTCCCACTCCAAGAAGCAGGCAGGAGCCGGAGACTAGCTGGAGCCCTGCCCCTTCTGAGATGTCAGGGCGGGAGCTCCCGGGTGCAGCTGTAGCCAACTCTTCCAGGCACAGGAGCGGGGTTGCTGCAGCCTGCACCCTTGAGTGCCCCAGGAAGGATCCCCCATCCCTGAATGCCCAGGGGTGTCTGCACCCACTGCCTCGCCTCTCTCCATTCCTGGCACCCACTCAGATCTCGGAGCTGGGTTGGGGCCAAGACCCCAGTCCATGAATGGCAGCAGGAGGCAGAGTTCGGGGTAGAAAAGAGGGGGGTCCCCAGTTAGGCCCCACCTTCAGGCCAGGGAGGACCTGAAGGCTGGGTGCTGGGCAGCCAATCCTACCAACAGAAGTAGGGACTCATAGTGCCTCTTCTGCCCACCCATGGCTGCCCATAGACAAGTGGCATATACTTCCTTCCCTCTGAGGTCCCTAAAAGCCCTGGGCTCAGCCAGAGCAGGCAGGAAGATAGCCAGAGGACAAAGAGGGCAGAGAGAGGATGGGACTGGATGACCAGCTACAGAGACCTGCAGAGATGAGCCACTCTTTCCAGGGCCTCCTCTCTGCTGACAACTGAACACTCAATGGGATGACCTCCTCACAGAGAGGAGCTACCCACTCCTCTGAGCGGTTCTAACACTAAATAAAACTCTTCTTTTTCACCCTCCACTTGTCTGTGTACCTCATTCTTCCTGGACGCAGGACAAGAACTCGGGCAAAGGCACCATGGCCATAGACGTTTCCCACCAGAAAAACTGACACCCCAGAGATCCTGTAACAGTGTGTTCTCACACATCAGTGGGAGCTAAGCTATGAGGATGCAAAGTCCTGATAACGATACAGTGGACTTTGGGGACTTGGGGGAAAGACTGGGATAGGGCTGAGGAATCAAAGTCTACCAAATGGGTACCGTGTATAGTGTTCGGGTGATGGGTGCACCAAAAATTTCAGAAATCACCGCGCAAGAACGTATTAATGTAACCAAACACCACCACCTGTTCTCCCAAAACCTACAGAAATAAAAAATAAAAATAAGAAAGGGAAGAAAACTAAGACATCAACTATATTAAAGGCAGCAGAGAAACTGGGAAAGACTAAGAAAGGCCGTTGGATTAGACCATAGATTCCCAATCTCGAACATCAGAAGCAGCAGGAAGCTTCTGCAAGATACTAACCCAGAATCTGAATTAATGCCCACTGGATTAAACTGTATGGCCAGCAATGACTTCAAAGGGAACAGCTCTATAGTCCTATTTTAAAGTAGGGGAACAGATACACTCAGTGACATCAGAAATGTGTTTTCCAGTCCCAAGATTCAATATGTAAATGTACATTGTTTTATTTTTAAATTTACATATGTCAATGGGAAATAATGTGCTTGGATAACACATTCAGCATTTGAACATCTCATGCCTGGGATTACACTGGTTGAGCCTCCCACATCACCCAGCAAATGCTTGAATAAACATATGGGCTCTGAGCAACTGCCCTGAAAGCCAGGGAACATGACTATGTTTCAATTTAAGAGAAGTAAGCCTCTTAGAAAACACAGTTCCTCTTGTTTGCCCCCTCTTCAATGGGCTTTTAAGTCCAGGGCTCATTCCAGAAAGTCCTATGGCCAATCTTAGCTCCTCTCATGGTAACATATTCAGTGAGAAAGGAGATCCTATAAGGTCAGGCAGATTGTTGTTAGAAATGTGATCCAGCAACTTTAGGTTTGAAGAAACCTAGGCACACAAGCCCCTATCCACACCCCACATTCAGACCTGTCTGTCTCCATTATCCCGATACACCACTGGGGTCTTTCCCTATATTCAAGAAGTGGACTCTAGAACTGCTGTGTCCATTTGTAAGGAATAGCATGAGGTAAGATGCCTGAAACTGGCAAGTGAGGAAATCTTTACTTATTCTAAGTAAATGACTCCCAAGGACAAGGTAGGATGTAGCTCGCAGCTTCTTCAATGTTGCTGCACATTTGCAACATACATTTAATTTATTTTAGCTAATGAAAATGCTCAATAGTGACTATGTCTGAGCCCCTCTGGAAAAGAAGTACTGCAATACCCAAAGATGTTTAACTATCTCTGAAAGACAAGAAGAACCTGTGTTAGGGGGTGGCTCTATATATAGAGACATTAAACTCATAGCCAAGAGGATAATAGTGATTATTACAAAATCACAGGTAACAAGGGGGAAAGAGAAAAGAGAGGGATGAGAGAACGTAATGTTTCCTTCACATTCTGTTTTTGAAACAGGATTCAAGAAGGATATCGTACCATTTGGTATTCATTATTTTCGTTCACGCACATGGCTAATTATTTCTACAGCATTCAGATCTCGTTAAAACAAACATGTTTTGCACATACACCCCCATCTTTAAAAATATGCCTTTTATTCCCTTTTCCAGAGCCTTGAGGAAATAATCTGATGGACTGTCTTAGGAGCAGTGCTTCGGGAATAAATGTAGACTATATGCTAAAAAATGTAACTTGCTCCTAAAACTTGCATAAACAAATCAAAGAAAAGGACATTGTAGCATTTTGAGTATAAACAAAATGATTCTCAACTTAACTTGCAGATCTTTTTTTAATGTTCAGTAATAAATTTTACTCCCAGAAGATTACACTGTCCTCTCTCTCTCCAAACTTCTCCTCCTCCTCCATTGCCCCAGTTGTCTTTAATGTCAGACCCATAATTCAGTTGTCTGGCTTGAACTCATTATGGGAATCATTAGACTTGATTTTCCTGAGGCCAGCCTTGAGTGAGGGTCGTCTGATCCTAAATGGTCAATGTTTCTATAGTCTCAGGAATCATTCTCTGAAAGCGCTTCACCTTCTCCAGGCTGTGGGCATGTGGCTAAGTGAAAACACGTTGCATGATTACTGAATTCGGGTGACTCTTGTTCCAGCGAACTAGGAGGTTGTGTGCGTTCCTTCGCCTGCATTGCTGGGTCTGATGTGCGGATGGCCTTTGCTCCCTTGCTGGGTGAGCCAGGTCAGCCCTAACATGTCTCACCATAACTGCAGACCTTCCGTAACCGGTGCCCATGTAACTGCTGGAGTTTGGCTCAAAGCAAGGTAGAAACCTGTGACAATGGAGACTATTCCTGCCTTCCCCTCATATTAACCAGTTTGTGATTACGGAGAAACAGGGTAAGTAGTTCTTGCCCCGACCGGATGGATGGCATTGGAGGCCAGGCTCTGAAGAGCTAGCTGCTTGTAAAAATCTGGAGCTTAACTCCCCCTACAACAAGAAGCTCCTTTACGCTTTGGAACTTCAGAGAAAGGAGCCAAGTTGCCCATTTCAGAACAGGGAGATTCCAGGGAAGTCACCTGGGTGTCGGCTTCTGAGAACTGTCTTCTCATGCTCACACTCCCCCACTGTTCCTGGCCCCTTCCTCCTGCTCTCACCAGTTACCCCAATTCTCACCATCGTCACTCCCACCTGGTCCCTCTCCTATCACCACCTCTGCCCCAGAGTGAAAGAAAAAAGACACCTTATCATGGCTCTTCCACCAGCAGCACCAGGAAGCTGCTACTGCCATTTCTATTTAAATGGACAGGGATGTTGGGCAGAGAGACACCTTGAAGCCTGGAAGTTAAGCCAAGTGTTCAGATCATTCTTTTCCCAATATAATGTGAATATCTTGCTCTTGCTTGTACTGTAGAAGGTTCTCTATTCATAGAGATGTGATATTCAGTTTATGTATGGGTTTACATTTCAGCATGAACTCTCCCACCACTTGCGCCACCAGCCTTTACGGAGTGCCTACTACCTATTAGTGACCAGTAGCAGGAATAATAATAGCTAATACCTACAAAGCACTTTGAGTCTGCTAGGGTTTTGCATGGAGCAGCCCCATTAAGTAAGCACTCTTCTAGTTGCCATGGTACCATCTGATTAAATGAGGTGCTGCACAGAAACAGATATACAGCGATATAATCTATACGTATGCCGTTCCTTTATAACTGAATCTTCCCCATTGCCATCCCTGCCCTGCCTACTTTTCTCAGATCCCTTATCATGTTATTTCACCCCAACAGACTTTTTTCTGGAAAATGATTGCTTACTACATGTCAATTGGCTGTTCACAGTTTCAGATATCCAAGTAGAGAGACATGGGAGACAGCATCTAGCAACCTCTAGATTTAAGCTCTCTAAGAGCAAGAACTGTGTTTTCTTCTTCTCCACCCTAAGGCCGTGGCACTGTGCCTGATACCTACTGGATAGGTGTATGCTAAATATGTGTTATGTAAATGAATTTCATAATGTGCCATGTGCTAACATCCTGTCTTGTAAAAACTGCTGGGAACTTCACAGTATTTGCTGACCGGGTTGTTCTGGTGTCTGATGCCCCACTGAAGGACACAACAAAATTGAACATCGATTCAGGGGCCTGCTAAGAATAAATAAAGTACGATGTGGGATGGAAGCCACGGTATAAGAAAAGTTGATGCTCTTTGACATGAATTGATCTGTTCAGCACAAGCTAACCACAGAACAAAGCAAAGTCTTCCTTCAAGCATAGAATGAGTTCCCTCTGGGATTTATAAAATGGACCAATCCAGAGGGGGCATGGCTCCCACCCCTACCATTTAAAACTAGCTGATTTTTAGGGTGTTCTCCAATTTCACCTATCTCCCCCCTCTTAGCAATCTGTTATGGATTTGTTTGCTGGAATGACTTGGGGTGGTGGCTGGGGTCAGGAGTGAGTTTAAAGCATTTCACTTCACCCCCAGTAAAGGGTAACATGATTTAATCAGTTAGTCTGCTGAGATGGGCACAGAGTTAACTAATAACTATTGGGGCCATGCCACTGGGTGAAATCTTTCCGTTAAGTGACCCTGAAATACAATCCCAACCTGAAATTGCCGAGTCAGTGGGAATTTCTCCAGGCATCCATGTTCAGCTGGCCCTAGCAACGATTCTGATTATGAGACAATGCATTTTGGCAAAAGGTGCTGGCTTTTATTTTCCAGCTTCCAAACTTAAAAGTGTCCAGTTCATTAAGTTCAAGGGCTGCAGTCGATTAAAGGTAGCCCCCGAATGATGTCTGAAGACCCCCACTGTATTTTAATTACACTAAACCATGGCACTTAGGCAGCTGGTAAAGCTGAAGTCAGAACTCTGCCTGGGCCCTCATTGACAGAAAATAATTCCCCAAACTGAATTGCCTGAATTTGACTAAGTATGGGGGACCATTTTACAAATGGTTTCGTGCTGAGGTTTCAGATATTTCGAGGTGGTCAGAATAAGGTATGGTTTCCTCTACTGCTCCAGGATACTCCTAGTTCTCATATGTCAGGAACCCAGGTGTTGAGGCCAAAAGAAAGCCATAGAAATAAGCACGGATGTCATGCTGTTCACGAATGTCACAGTCTCCTTAAACTCCATTTTATTAAACTTTTCAGTGAGCCCCTCGTTCAGATTATTCCACAAACATTGTATGTGCCAGGTACATCATGGTGGCGGGATATGAAGTGAAATGTGACTTAATGCCTTGCTTCCTTCAAGGAGCTTCCGGTCCACAAGGGGCCAATGGGGAAACGTGTGGCGACTGAAGCTAAATGGCAGCTGCTCCTGTGTTCCCAGCATGGTGGTGACAAGCTAGAGGTAAACCCAGGAGGGACAACCACCACCAGTGTGCCACCTCAGTCAGCACTGTTGTTTTCAATAGCAGAGCAAGGAGGTCCAAACAGAATCACTGGTTTTCTTGTTTTTTTTTTTTTTTTTTTTTTTTTTT
>NW_016107336.1:3396432-3401712 GCF_001604975.1 Cebus imitator
TCACCACAACGTCTGCCTCCCGGGTTCAAGTGATTCCCCTGCCTCAGCCTCCTAAGTAGCTGGGATTAGCAATTCTCCTGCTTCAGCTTCCCAAGTAGCTGGGATTAGAGGCATGTGCCACCACGCCCAGCTAATTTTGTATTTTATAGTAGAGACGGGGTTTCTCCATGTTGGTCAGGCTGCTCTCGAACTCCCGACTTCAGGTGATCTGCCCGCCTCGGCCTCCCAAAATGCTGGGATTACAAGTTTGAGCCACGCACCTAGCTGCTGCTTCTTCTTTTTTTTTTTTTTTAAGACAAAGTCTCACTCTGTTGCCCAGCCAGGAGTGCAATGGCACTATCTCAGCTCACTACAACCTCTGCCTCCCTGGTTCAAGCGATTTTCCTGCCTCAGCCTCCCAAGTAGCAGGGACTACAGGCACCTGCCACCACACCCAGCTAACTTTTTGTATTTTTAGTAGAGATGGGGTTTCACCACGTTGCCCAGGCTGGTCTTGAATTTCTGACCTCAGGTGATACACCCACCTCGGCCTCCCAAAGTGCTAGGATTACAGGCGTGAACCACCGCATCCAGCCAAATTATTGCTTTTCAAAGTGTTTCTTCTTCTTCATGCTGCAAGAACATTCAATTGACATTTGGGGGCTTAATGTCCCTTGGCTTTACCCAGATGTGTCCATAGAAAAAAATGACGCCATAACCAAATAGAAAATCTCTTGGAACATTATTTTACTTTTCATCTGTTTTTTCAATTCTAGTCAATTCAAAGCATAGACTATAGTCAAAGGGTGCATTCAGTCCCAAAACTGTTTACAAGCAGTGTTTAGGGAGGACAATGGGACTCTGCCTGGGCCCAAACAACCTATAATGACCTCATTTTAAAAAATTACCTTTTTCCCAGCTGTAGAAACTTCCTGCTGCTCTTCCACATTTATATAGAATTACCTGTGTCTACATCTATGTATTAACCATTCCTACTTATATGCCTGCCTGCAATGGGTCTATTCAGAGCCCTATATATCTATATACCTACTAATGTAATTTTTTTTTCTGCTTACTTCTTTTTTCCCCTGTGTTTCAACTCAGTCGGATTTCTTCTCAGCATTAGAGATTATGTTTATTTTTGTGGCTAAATCTTGGTCAGCCCAACAGCAATATTTAAAGAAACAATCTCAGATGTCTACCTTTTATTACCTATGAGGCCTTGGTGATATATAAAAAAGGGGACCTCTAGGGCAAGTTTCATGACAGGTCTGCTTGTTAAAAGCAACAACAATAAAAACAGCTTTAATACCGTCTCCACCTTCCTGACCACTTGTCCTCTTGGAGGTTAGCTAGATGCTGGCAGTTCCCTAGGAAACATTGTATTACACAGAATACCGTGCCACCTAGCTAACTTCTAGCTCTGGCACCCTATCCGCTGACCCCTTTTTGACAATCAGCAGTAGGAATGAACTTAGAATACAACAAAAGGGCCTCTTGGATTTGGTAGTTGATCAAGAATCTCAGAGACACTTAAAATATATATGCATGAACTAAAACGGGCCCAAACCTCTCAGCAACCCACATGTCACATATTCACAAAAATATCCAATGGAGGTTCTGGCCCAGAATAGAAAAGTCCTGGTTTTAATGAGCTACGAAAATGGGGGACTTAAAAAATTACAGATGTGGGGTTTCTTTTATTTCTTTAACTTTCAAGAACAATCTCATGCATAGAGCCCAAACTAGAGATCTGTAGCTTTTAGTGACTTTCTCTCCCACTTACCCTGGGGGAAACTTCCTCCCCTGTCTTCTGACCTGTCTTAACAGACACAGACACATAATATAATTCAACAGTGCTGCTGTTATTAGCAGCCACTGTGAACCCAAGTAACCTTGCATACAAGTCTCATGGAAAGGACACATTTCCCAGTTGCTATTAATCACTGACATATTGATAGTGTGGAGGTAATATTGCGTTTGCTGATACTAGGGGAGGGGGCAGAGATGGGAAAGGGACAGTTATAAATTGCTGAGTTACTGTGTTTGTATTCAGCACATCTTGCAGCAAAGATTCTGTTTCTCTCCCCACCCCTCTCCGCCCCCCACAACTCACACACACACACACAATCAGTATAAAGATTCTGACATCTGCCTGGAAATACAAATCCCAAGACTAGATAAAGGGAAGAGCTAATGAAGGATCATGGTTGAAGCTGTTTGATTTGTACACACTCAGCACACATCAGACTTGATTGCATAGGTCCAATTTTCCCAGAGATATGCGATCATGGCTTCTTGAGCTCCAAACCTGTGGATAATTGTTGTTTACCCCAATATTCCACTTTCCTTCTTTTCCTAAGAAGTGGTAACCTTGGTTTTGAGGTAGACACATTGCTGCCCAACTGAATGACTTGATCAGTTACTCCCTTTCAGCTAGGTGTGCCTAGACTAAATCCTGGTTGACATGAAGTAAACAAAAATGCAGTATGGTTCCTTCCTCTGGCAAGAGTCTTTGGAAAGGGGGTAAGTCCTTCATCTCTTCCTCCTTTCTGCTTTCTGAAATGCTAATGTTAAAGGCTAGAGCTATGCATCCATCTTGTATGTGATAAATAGGCCAAGGTGCATGGATGACCTGAGGTCAGGAGTTCAAGACCAGCCTAGCCAACATGGTGAAACCCTGTCTATACCAAAAAATAATAATAATAAAATTAGCCAGGCCTGGTGGCACGTGCCTGTAGTCCCAATTATTTGGGAGGCTGGGGCCGGAGAATCACTTCAATGCAGGAGGCGGAGGTCGCAGTGAGCTGAGATCATGCCACTGCACTCCAGACTGGGAGACAGAGCAAGACTCTATTTCAAAAAAACAAAAAAAGAAAAAGGAAAAGAAATATACTACCGACGGCAGAACAGAAAGGTGACAATGTTCCTGAGCCTGTGCAGTGACCATATTTATCCTAGACTACCTACCTCTCAACCACTTTTATGTGGGAGAAAAATAAATGTCCATGTCTTTAGCCTTTACTTCTAGTTTTTTTTGGTGATACGGAACTGCACCTAATCCTAACTGTTACAAATAGGCCTTAGAGGTCATAATAGACTTCATTTTACAGATAAGGAAACTAATGATTAAAGATCAACTTTGATAAATGTCTCAATCGGGAAGCAGAGTTGGCAAATTAATTACAGTTCTGTTTAATCTTCTTTTTCTAAAGATAGATGATGGAGGTTCTATTTTATATGCCTATCAGTATCTGCTAAATGAATACGGTTTTATATTTCACATGTCTGTGAATTTCTGAACCTCTGAGGTCTTCCAACTGGCACATCTAATCCCAAGTCACACATATTCAAGGAATAAGCTATTAAATAATAAAAAATGTGAAGAGGAATAGTAATGAACAGACTTGAGAAAATTTTTTTCCCTGCTATGTTCATTAGATTCCATGTCTTAATCTGCATTTTAGTACATATATCTATAAAACTATATTAATTTGCACTGGTATTTTAGATAGCGCTAAATGGAGATTTTCAAATTTGGGTGATAAGTCAGTAACTAGAATGTGGAAAGGTATCTTTACTTCAATATGTGTGCAAGATAATCTAAGCTGTAGCCATAAAATATACCCCTGGATGCTTTTACAGAATACCGAAACACTCCCTGAAACTAATAGATATTGCTAAACTGACAAAACTCATTTATTAAATTCGATTAATGGAGACTAATAAATTAGCCGTCTCTTCCTTGTGCTCCTCTGTGCCCCCTCCCAACCTTCACTCCCACAAATCATGCAATAGCCATTAAAAATAGAAGGAGACTTTCTTCCTCTATGTTAAGTTAGCTTGAAATCATCTACCTTGTCTTCTAAAATTCCTCTCTTGTGGCTTGCTAAATATCCAAAGGGAAATTGATCCTGGAAGGATGGGCAGTATGTGGTTTTCCCCATTCTACCAGACCTCCAACCCACACAGACAAAAGAAACCCGATATCCAACAGAGGTTCTTCCCTCCTTCGTACCTCCACCCACATGGGTGAATAAACCTGATTTCCAACAGATGTTCTTTCTTTGGGCCTTCCCTCACAGTTATGGCCAAGAAAGTTTGGAAGGACAATGAGCATCCTTTCAAATAAAAGAAACGCACTACAGAAATGAGCAGCAGAATCACAGTCTGCACTTTGCCATCAATTTTTACTCAGGCGGTGCATGCCCACGGATGGGGTTAACTCCAGCATTTGTACGCACGCACCCATGTGCTCTTGGCTCCTGGTAAGCACTTACAGGCATTTAAAGATGTGCAAAAGGGTGTATGTCTTCAATGCTCTCTGCCCCTCACAAGCACCTCTGATAATATCCAACATCTGCTTAAATGCTAGCTTACCTTAAAGATAAACTTCTCCTTCTTTATTTTACTCCACCAGGACTGAAGTCCTGACTTGGGACTATTTGCCTTGAAAAATGAGTTTTCTCCACCTCTGCGGAGGATGGCTGCTGAGTATAATGGTCTCGGAAATACTAACGGAAGCCAAGATATCACCTGTCACGAACTATGAAGCTGTTAGTTATGAAAAGCAATATTGATATTTGCCTTCTAACTCTCCATACTGGAGGGCAAAGCAGCACAACCTGGATGTGCCTGGTGCTATGCCAAGAAGATAAAGAGACCATCTGCATCTTCCCTCCTCTGCCATTTTTGAACTGGAAATAATGCGCATGGTGATGATGATGTGGAGTCTGTCGTTCAAAGCCCCTTCACACACATAATGATCTGATGTGCTCCTCCCTGTGAGTCCTGCACGAGGTGGGTATTTTGAATGTTATAATGGCCAGAAGTGGGAACGGAGGTAGAAAGTTAAGTGATGTGCTCCAGGTGACCCCAGCTGCTTTGACCCTGGAGATCAGAGGAGCTGTTCTTTCCACATCAATCCCCCTTGGACATATTTCAAAAATGCAACTCTTTTTCATTTGGGTCTATCTTTTCTTTGCTAATAGTAATCAAAGATCTAAAAGGTACAGATTTATCAAAGAACTGAAGCTACTAAAATTGTTTGCAATGTAGTGAAAGAAACCGGTAAACACCATTTTTAGAAAAGTTGAGACAAGTGTGACAGAAGAAATAATTTTTTTCCCCAGGTGTTTAGGTTATCTTTAAAACTTATATTTCTAATGTCCAATGCACAACGAAGATAGTTTTTGTTCTGAAATAAAAATGTGTTCATATTTGGAAACACAGAAAACTTTAAAAATACAAAAGTGCTCCTAATATCACCAACATGATATATCCACTATTTACATTTTGATT
>NW_016107336.1:3401915-3402943 GCF_001604975.1 Cebus imitator
TCTCGATCTCTTGACCTCGTGATCCATCCGCCTTGGCCTCCCAAAGTGCTGGGATTACAGGCGTGAGCCACCGCGCCCGGCCCCTATATTTCTTTTTTAAAGCTCACATACTTCTATGTATCTCTACAAAATTAGAATAATTCTGAATATAAATTTTGAATTCTTTCACTTAACACTGTGCTGTAACTAGAATTATAAAATAAAATCAACTAGTTTTTTAAAGCTAAAGAACGAATGAAATAAAACCAGAAAAACCTTAAACTACTGTTTGTAACTAATTGTAAAATCCAAATGCACTTGGCAAATGGTAAGGAATTTTGCAATATAAATTAATGGAGCTAAATTTTAATCAGTGAGCAAATATTAACTGAGTCTTAAACAGCTGAAATCATTCTAGGAGCCAGGCCTGGGATGTCGTGGTAGCCAAGATACGGTTCCTGCTATCGGGAGCATAGAGTGTCAGAAAGTAAGAAAATGCAATAAATTCCAGTGGATATGGGCTCAATTTGCTTTCACACCAACTCAAATGGTGTGAAAGAATGGTTTGCAAAGCAAATGAATGATGCACACCACCGGCTAAGAATAGCATTTAATTTACTTACAAGGAGGAACTGTTCTAATTGGTTTAAAAATACTCACTACACACAAATATTTTGTTAATTAAAAATAAGTACCTATTTAAACATTTATATGCACTAAATAGGAGCTAATACATGAGATAAAAATTATGTAGCTACAATTTTTTTCTGCTTTTCACGAATCAAATCAGACTGAACTTTCTCCAAGCATGTGAGTGGGGATTTACTGTACCATCCAAAAACTTACCATCTTTACAGATGTTAATATTTCTAACTAACGCTAGTCCCATTTCAGCTGCTCAGGTAAGAAGAATGTGATAGCAAAAGATATGGAAGATGTTAATCTGCTCTTTCTTTAAAAAAAAAGAAAAAAACAAAAACAAAACAGCAACACCATATTTAACCTGATTTGATATAGCAGTTTTTTTTTTGCTTTTTTTTTTTTTTTTT
>NW_016107336.1:3402969-3464880 GCF_001604975.1 Cebus imitator
TTTTTATTTTTTTAATTTAAAAAATTTTTTTTAAGAGAAGACAGGGTCTTGCTCTGTTGCATCTCCAGTGCAGTGGTGCAATCACAGCTCACTGCAACCTCAAACTCCTGGCTCAAGTGATCCTCCCATCTCAGCTTCCTGAGTAACTGGGACTACAGTCATGCCACTATGCCTGGTTAATTATTTTTTCTTTGTAGAGATGGGGTCTTGCTATGATACCCAGGCTGGTCTCAAACTCCTGGGCTCAAGTGATCCTCCTGCCTCAGCCTCTCAAAGTTCTGGAATTACAGGCATGAGCCACCATGCCCAGCCCATACAGGTGTTTGGATTTGGTTTAATCCCAAATGTCTACAGAGGTTACAGGACTTTACACATTTCTTTGACTTCCTTCTCTACTGGATCATGTGTTATTATAAAATTTCTTTAATATTATGACTGTGTGAATAAACCCAGGGCAAGCCAGAGTCAATATATCAATTATATGTGTGTGATATTGCTACACATTTTAAAAATCACATTTTAGAAAATCAACAAATTAAGGCACTTTGCAAATCCAATCTACTTTTCTTTCATAAAACAGGAAGGACTATTAGAAAGACAGGAAGTTGAACTTCTCAATAAATGGCAAGAAGGAGACCGTGACTTGGAGGAAAGTCTGGCATACAGCCTGTATCCTTCCATGCCCGTGGTCTCACCAGAACCAGGGCCAGACCAATGAGAAAGAAGGGAAATTACAAGAAGCAGAAGATATGGAGAGAAAGTGAGAGGAAGAAGGGAATGAAAAAGAAGTTGGGAGGGAACAGAAGAGAAGTTCACAGGTAGAATCGGTGGGTGACTGTGGAGAAGCTGCAAACCGAGTTAACACCCTCCCTCCAGCACCAAAATGCAATAAGACTGCATTGACTCCATCAGATGCTCAGCCCCAACCTTGTCCATTTGGATAAAGTGGATTCCATTTGGTAATGGCTGGCAGTAACTGTCACTTCTGATAGGCCAAGGCCCCGTGTATACAACCAGGTGACACCTTTATAGTAGTATTTATAGCTCAGACACTTTAGGATATGACTGTGGGTTGGGCACAGTGGATCTTGTCTGTAATCCCAGCACTCTCGGAGGCCGAGGCAGGAGGATCACTTGAGCCCAGGAGTTTGAGACCAGCCTCAGCAACACCTTGAGAACTCATTTCTACAAAAAAAAAAAAAAAAAATCTAAAAATTAGCTGGGCATCGTGGCACATGTCTGTAGTCCCAGCTACTAGGAAGGCTTGAGGCAGCAGGATCACTTGTGCCTGGGAGGTAGAGGCTGTGGGGAGCTATGGTCACATCACTGCACTCCAGCTGGACAGCAGAGTGAGATGCTGTATCAAAATACATACATACATACATGCGTACATAAATGAGCCTGTGGTACAGCGGAGAATGTAGGGACAGAAGTTTATGTGGCAGGAAGGGGGCATGTGATATGCAGCTGAACAAGAGGTCCAAGTTGAGGGGGCACACAGTTGTAGGTATCCTGTTAGCTCCACAGTGGAGTGACCTCATTGGTTTGGCCCTGGGCTTCAGTTTCTGGGCTGCCCCAGGCCAGGCTGCCTGAGTACATGTCTGCCTGAGACTCATTCTATTCCTGAGAGTCCACAACCATCAGTTGTATTCTTACATCGACTATGGTTCAATGGTATGGTTTCTTTGTATAAATGTCCTGGCTACCACTTAGAAATGATCTATAATTTCTGGTTTGGGTCTTAGTTTTTCCACTTACACAATGTTTTACTTATTTTATTTTCTATCTGCTTCATGGGCATGTTAATGTGTACGGTTAACAGGCAATCATTAGCAGATACCAAGTGCAAGATAAATGGCAGAGGGAACCTTTCAATCTGTCCCACACACATTTCTTGGTGAAGGGATTCAGGCCACTCCAGGGGCCAGTCTGGAAGCCGTATCTGATCAGGTTGGGGCATGATATGGCGTGGCTGTGTCCCCACCCAAATCTCATATTGAATGGCAGCTCCCAGAATTCCCACGTGTTGTAGGAGGGACCTGGTGGGAGACAACTGAATCATGGGGGTGGTTCCCCCATACTGTTCTCATGGTAGTGAATAACTCTCATGAGATCTGATCATTTTATAAGGGGTTTCCCCACTTGGCTCTCATTTTCTCTTGTTTGCTGCCATGTTAGACGTGCCTTTTGCCTTCCACCATGATTGTGAGGCCTCCCCAGCCACATGGAACTGTGAGTCCATTAAACCTCTTTTTCTTTATAAATTACCTAAGTTGGGTATGTTTTTATTAGCAGCATGAAAACAGAATAATATAGGGTATCACACCCAAATGAGACCTATTTATCTTCTCTACTTCCATATGAACTCTAATGCTTTTCCTATTGCTGAAAACAACCTTGTTGCTGACCAATATGCTATGTCATGTTGTTTTCTGTAAATAGGCACACGTTACATAAAGCACCATGGCATAAACCATGTAATAATACATTGTAATGACATTCTAAAAGATGTAGTAATCACTCAATAAATTCCTTAGCATCTGCTATATACCTCAAATTATACCAGAAGCTTTTAGGATATGGGGGGGGGAAAAAAGACACAGTCCCTGCTAAAAAGTAACTTACAACCCAGCTGGAAGAAATAAAGCTCACACATAACAAAATTAGGGAACAAGACCATATTCAGTTAAGTGCAAAATTGCGGAGTACGCTTAATTAGCAAGCTAGAGGGTTGATTAGAAATAACAGTAGCTTAACAACTTTCCTACTATAAAACCATAGTTTAAGCCTACTTTAACATCAGATCTGGTTTCCCACAACTGATTAACCTGAAAATGGTTTAGCACAACACTAATCCTTTAATTTAACAACCTATAAATGCCGTATATAACAAGTTCCACAGAGCCCTTTCTTGGATTCATAATGATGACCTGCATCTAGCGCACTATCCAATGTTCATTTTAATGAGCACCTCTGGACTTTAAAGAGCAATCTTAGGTCTAAGTGAACATCAATTAAAGAGAAAATGTCTCCATAGGTATAAATGGCGATGTATCATCTGGGTTAGCGGTGTTGATAGGACACCTGCGAGCATCATGAGGTCTGGATGGCCAGGGTGCCCCCACGATCAGCAGCTCCTACCTCTGTCTGACACAGAGCTAAGCTGGGGCCTGGGATGAAAGAAGAAAGCCCCAGCACATAAATATTAGGGGAATACTATAGAAGGAGGAATTCTGAAAGAAGAGAAATACATCTGAGCAACACAGAATCACTGCAGCGTTACCTGCACGCATTCTTAGTTTTCCAAGGGCCAGAGGAGAGCATGGCATTAACCTGAGCCCCTGAACATGTCTCATTTTGTAGCCATGCAAAAGAGAATTGGTCCGACTGACTTTGTGGCAGCAGCTGAGCCCTGCTAACTTCCCCTCAGAAGAACTCAGCTTGGGCTAGTGAAGAAAAGACGCCCACTCACCCAGCTACCCGGCGGCTCTGCGGAAGTACTGCAGGGTGAAGACAGCGAAGAAAGGCAAGGCTGGAGAAAGCGGAGGCATTCTGCCCTCTCCCAGCAAAGACGGCCTGGATGTGTTCAGGCCCTATCATCGCATCAAAAGAAGACCACCAAGGAGAAGGGAGTCACAAAAACTCTGGCACGATCAGGAAGGCACCTGGATTTGGAAAGGATACATTATTGCCCAAGTTTGACTTCACTGATTTCCACAACTAAGTCACCTGAAGACAGAAAACTCCTTTTTCTTTTTTTCAAGTTAAACTTTAAGAACTACAGCTCTGTTACTTAGAGTCCAAAGCAAATATCATCAGGGCAAGTGTCTCTGAGGAAACAGCTGTCAACAACTCTGCAATTCCTTTATCCACTGCATGCTAACACTCATCCTGAGCCCAGCAAATGTCCTTCTATGCCTGGTTACAAAGACTGCGGCATTATCAAAATTCATCATTCCCCCTTCTATCACCCTGATAATCATGGTAGTTTCTAGGCGACCTGGAGAGAACCCTTTATTAAATTTTGGAACAAGGGAAAGGCTGGGTGGTACCCATTTGTCATTTGTAAGTGGGTGCTGGATAATTTCCATCTGACCATAATGCTTGTATCTTTATTTTTTTTCCTGCTCACTGCCTTCCTATGATACTAATTTAAGCATTCTTTTAAACCCAAATTTAGCTCTCTGCGCCCACCTAGATTGCTCTGAGAATTGAAATAGTCCAAGCCATTTGCTTTGGAAAATATACTCCATTGTGAATGAAAGGTCTAGGGCCAAGGTGTTTCCTTCTGCCACAAAAAAGGAGAAAAGACCGAACAGGGAAGGGGCAGGGGAAGTCTGATAAAAATGGACTCTCTGTTCAATTACCTGTAGATTTTCCCACTGGGCTTTACTTCAGAAAGTTGTACAGGTTAATGCTGTCCACAGGCCCTGGGCACTGGTGCCCCATGGCACAGCTGCCTGCGGGATGGCACATGGTGCACTAATAGCACACTTATTATTAGATTTTCTGCATGGTTACATAAGCCTACAAAAGGGAGAAATGTAAATGATTCAAGAAGATATTCTTCATGTGGTTCTCATGAAATCTTTAATATCTTAAGACTTAGGAAGAACTCTCCTGGCAAGCTACGATCAATTTTCATGCTTCATTAGGAAAACAGCCCTTTCAGCAATGTTACAGAAATGGCTATAGGCAAAAGAGAAAAAAAAGTATCCTCTGGACTGAAGAAAACCCCAAGGCACTTTGGATTCAGTCCTTTCTTTGTACCCACAGCATATTTGAAAGGAGAAGCCATGCTCACTTGTGGTGTGTGGGGATTGTATTTTGACTAGTCAGTCTACCCACAGAATTTCGCTTAATCTAGGTGGAGTTGTTATCAATCTGCTTAGTCTTTCATAAACTGAAATGGACTGTAGCTTCAACCAACAATCCCCCCCGAAGCATTGCAATGATATGAGGGAAACAGCTGACATGGGGCCTGCGGAGGTGGGAAAACAGTGGATGGGAGAGAGACCACATACACATTGCATTTCTGCAAAGGCAGAGGCAAATTACGTCACCTTCCTGCTTTCCTTTTCATTTAAAATCTACAGCTTTTCAAGACAATTTATCTTTATTTCAGGAGAACCAAGAATACAAAAATAAATGTCTTAAGCACACCGTTTACATTATTTTTTTTCTGACACTTGAATAGTTGACATACTCTTAAATCACTTTTTTAAAACCCAATGTTGATACCAAATTCTACTTTTTGGACTCAAAAAAACCTGTCTTTATCATAGTTCAATTTAAAAGCCTTGTCATACTGTAGTTATATGTGCTCAAGGAAGTTACTGTACGCAGAGATCTGCAGACATTCTTGAAAGGTGAGGAGTAGACAAAGATATAACCTGCAGGAACCTAGCAACCTAGCTTCAAAGTGGTTTCATCCATTCATTCATTCGCAGAAGCACTTCCACCAATTTACTTTCAGTATCCCTCATATATGGGATTAGTGCCCATCTATAAGAGACCCCAGAGAGTGACCTCACTCCTTCCACCATGTGAGGACACAGCAAGAAGCTATCATCTACGAACCAAAAAAATGAACCCTCACCAGACAGTGAATCTGCTGGTACCTTCATCTTGGACTCTGCAGCCACCAGCACCATCAGAAATAGATTTCTGTTGTTTATAAGTTTACTCTATTTTGCTATAGTGGCCCAAATGGACCAAGACACTGCCAAACGCCAAAAATACATCCGTCTCAAAGGAAAAGAAGTTTGAAACCATTCAGTTGGAATCAACGCGGCACACACTCCTGTTCTCTGACTTGGACAGCTGCTATGAACCTGCTTTTCTGTGTGAAGAACGTACAGAGTTTGAAAAGAGCTTCCTTCTTCTTCCTTCTGTCCTTCCCATTGCTGCGCACCTTCATGGGTCACACAGGTTATATGCAGAGACTCTGGAGGGTCAGAGTGGAACAGGTTAGAGCACCTGTTCCCTAAGAGCCCATGGTCTCGCAGGGAGACAGACACCAAAAACCATCACAGCTCACGGGGATCAGTGGTCCAGTGTGGACAGCTAAATGGTGCTCCAAGAGCAGAGAAGAACAAGACCGTGTCTGTATGCCTGTGTGCACAGGAGCGGGCGGTGAGAGATGGCAGCTGTCAGGAACGTGGCACAAGAAGACAAGATGTAAGCTGAATTCTGAAAGACGAGCAAAGCAGTTACCAAAAATCGAGAAGGGCAGCATTTCCATAAACGCTGAAAAGTGCTTGTGAAACAATGGCGGCATAGCATACACACAGGCGGTGTTTGGGACAATGGCCAGCGATTTGCTAGGGCTCCACCAGTTCTTTCAGGGTTGGAACACAGCATCATCACACATAGCAGTATGTGTAGGTAATATGACAAGCAATTGAGCTCCATTTGGGAAACTGGAGCTGCAAGCACTTTCTGCCTACTTCGTGGAAGGAGAGCCAACTCAGGCACCGCCAGCCCTCCGTGGCAGCCATGGGGTTCATTCATATCCCCCTGGCTAACCGCACACTGTGCAGGTACTGAGGCCACCTCTTCCCTTTGTCTGCCCCAGGTGGTCTTATTCTTCAATGCTCTGGACAAGTTCTAATTCTTGCAGATGACCTGCTTGCCCACTCCTACCTGGCAACTCAGAATACTTACTGATTGTACCACTCCCCTGGTCTGTCCTAATTCAGATACTGCCTCGTGTCATAAAAGCAACAGACCTTAGATTTAGATACCATGTGATCACTCACAAAGCACTTTAACATACACCGCACCCTTAATATCCCCAGGAATTCTTTCAGATGGGCATTAGGCCCACTTTTTAGATCAGTAAACTGAGGATCACATAGTTTAAGGGAAGTTCCCAGGGCCACAGAATATGTAACTTGTGGAGCCAGGACTAGAAAAGAAATCTACGGAGTCTATGAACAGTGTTCTGCCATTACACCCCAGGGTCCCTCTCTTGACTTTTTTTTTTTTTTTTGAGACATGGTCTCACTCTGCCACGGAGGCTGGAGTGCAGTGGTGCAATTACAGCTCCCTGCAGCCTTGACTGCTCCACTTCAGCCTCTTGAGTAGCTGGGACTACAGGCACACACCACCACTCCGGGCTAATTTAAAAACTTTTTTGGTAAAGACAAAGTCTCACTATGTTCCCCAGGCTGGTCTCAAGCTCCTGGGCTCAAGCAGTCCTCCTGCCACAGCTTCCCAAATCATGTGCAGGGATTACAGGCATGAGCCACAGCGCCCAGCCCTCCTCTTGACTTATGAAGTTATTATGATGCCAATACACCAATCCTACTACTGGGTATCTACTCGGAGGAAAGTAAGTCATTATTCGAAAAACACACTTGCACAAGCATGTTTACAGCAGCGCAATTCACAATTGCAAAATCGTGGAACTAACCCAAATGCCCATCAATTGAGTGGATAAAGGAACTCTGATACACACACACACACACACACACACACACACACACACACACACTCTCTCTCTCTCTCACACAATGGAATACTACTCAGTCACAAAAAGGAACAAATTAACAGTATTTGCAGTGACCCAGAATGAAAATTCTAGGTCAGGAATGGAAAACCAAGCATTTTCTGTTCTCACTGATATGTGGGAGCTAAGCTATGAGGACACAAAGGCAGAAGAATGACACAGTGGACTTTGGGAACTTTGGGGGGAAGAGTGAGGCAGCAAGGGATAAAAGTCTACAAATATGGCACAGTGAATACTGCTCGGGTCATGGGTGCACCAAAATCTCACAAATCACCACTGAAGAACTCACTCATGTAACCAAATTCCACCTGTACCCCGATAACTCATGGAAAAATAAAACAAAAATTTAAAAAGTTATTATGGTGCCACTTGTTTTGAATAAGCACATGTTTTACCCTTGCGATGCAACGCAAATGAAGGACGACCTACCATCAATTCTATTTCTTTGTGTCCTCCATGACATTCTAGAACAGCGCCATCCAAGCAGAGAGTAGCAGCTTATTCATTCATTCAATAACTAGACACCGAACATCCAGGAAGTACTCACCAGCACTGCACTAGGTATTCGAGAGACAGAGGTGAGTAAAATTCAGTTGAGACTCCATGCCTTGTTGGGAGCCAGGCACATCTGGAGCTCACTAGTATGCAGGGTAATCAATGACTCTACAGAGGCATCAAGATGCTGAAAGAATTCAGCAGCAACTCACTCTGCATACAGGTGTACAGGAAGCTGTAGATGGGTTATCTTTGAGCATATCCTCAAGATGGGTTTCGAAAAGATAAACTCAATAAATGGCTTAAAAAGTAACGAACAAGGAAGGAAAGGAAAATAAGAAAGAAGGAACAAAGCAGGAAACTTGGATGGGTCCACATGGGCTGTGCACATCTGTCCAGCAGAGTGTAGAATGTTTCTGCCTCCCAAGGGCAATGCATTGGTTTAGCCATGGGATTTTCTTCAAAGGAGGTCCTTAACATGCAGTGGATACTTCTCTGATTTTGGTCAGGGTGCCATCCAGGTGGACATCACTGGCTTGTGACATGTGCTATCTGCCCAGATCATGTGCAGAAACAAGGCATCAGTTTCCCTCTGCTTAGAACAGAAGCCAGGAGAAGGGGCTGAATACAGGCACCTTTAAGATTCATACCCAGGCAACAGAGACTGTACTTGTCACCTGTTTACAAACTTTTAATGAGTGTCTACTGTATGCCAGGCAGACCACAGCACAAAAAATTAAGCTTAATAATCCTTAACTATCATTCCATGGTTCGAGGCCTCTTCAGAAGCTTGGCTATTTATTATCTAATATTCTTGTGAGTCCCTATGTCTGGATTTCTGTGTTTAGGCTCTTTTAGGCAGATAGTAAGGAACTGGCATCCACGTGAATTTTTTTTTTAAAGCCTTCTCTGCCTGAAAATGCCAGACACATTTTAGATGTCAAAACTAACAGGGCATTCAGGGTGGGTGACTGATCCATGTGAGTGCTCTTAAGTGGGTGTAGAAGCCTGTCTGGTTCATTGTCTTTTCTGCACACGCGCATTCAAATGCTCACAGGCTTATAGGCCATAAATAGCTCTTAGGGGAGTGTGAGATTACATCACAGACTCAAGAGGGACCCGTTACCTGAAATCAGTGAATGCTTGACACTCCTCTCCCCAAAAAGGCATGCTGTTAAAAATGCAGATACTAGACTCACCCTGACCCCCAGAAAACTACCACTTCCAGGCATTGTTATGGGCTGAATTTTGTCCCTCCAAATTTATATGTTGACATCCCGACCCCTAATACCTCCAAATGTTATTTGGAAATAGGGTTGTTGCAGATAGAATTAGTTAAGATGAGGTCATCCTGGAGGAGGGGGTCCCTAATCTGATAGGACTGGTGTCCTTGTAAAAAGGGGAAATGTAGGCCAGGCACCGTGGCTCACACTTGTAATCCCAGCACTTTGGAAGGCCGAGGCAGGTAGATCACGAGGTCAGGAGTTCGAGATAAGCCTGGCCAAGATGGCAAAACCTCATCTCTAGTAAAAATATAAAAATTAGCTGGGCGTGGTGGCGAGTGCCTGTAGTCCCAGTACTCAGGAGGCTGAGGCAGGAGAATCGCTTGAACCCGGGAGGCAGAGGTTGCAGTGAGCTGAGATTGTGCCACTGCACTCCAGCCTGGGCAACAGAGTGAGACTCCTTTTCAAANAAAAAAAAAAAAAAAAAAAAAAAGGAGGAAATGTGGACTCAGGAACACAGGCAGAGTGCTCTGTGAGGACTGGAGTGACATGGCCACTTGCTAAGTAAGGAGTCACCAGAAGCTAGGGAGTGACCTGGAACAGATCCTTCTCCAGCATCCTCAGAGGAAGCACGGCGCTTCTCTCACCTTCATCTCTGACTTCCAGCCTCCCTAACTGTGAGACACTCAATGTCTGTTGTTTAAGTCACCCAATTTCTAGTACTTCGTTATGGCAGCCGTGGAAAAACATTACAGGCATATAATGCCATTTGTGTGTGAAGGAATGACTTCATCACCCAGTGGCTGGAATTCAGTTATTATGTGATGCTATCAACAACATTCACTTCCTCTTCACATATATTGTGCCCCTCACCTGAACTGCAAAATTCCCATTGCAAGTTAAGACCGGTACCTTACACAGTGACCTGAGCTGCCTCTCTTCTAGAAGGGACAACTCTGTCAGTCAGGCTATCCACAGTGAACATGATAACACATTCCACTATTTCTCAGGTATCTCCATTTGGTAGATGCTTCTCCTGCTCCTTGAGAAGTCCCCAGTGGTCAAACAGTCATGGAGGATTCTTTCTTATTAAAGAGCCCAATCTAAGAGCCACTGACATTTCTATACTGATGTAGATCTACATTTATAGATTTAAGACATCAAGTTATACAGAAGGAAAGTTTATTCAAACTAGATCAAAACATCCCCAATTCAAGTTCCACTAATTGGTAATTAGCTATTAGTAATTTTACCCAACAACAAATTAATAATTCATTTGGGCCAGGCCTGATGGCTCCTGTCTCTAATCTCAGCACTTTGGGAGGCCAAGGCAGGAGGATCCCTTGAGGCCAGGAGTTTGAGACCAGCCTGGGCAACATAGCAGGACACCATCTGTACAAAAAAGCTTAAAAAGTAGCCAGGCACGGTGGCATGCACTTATAGTCCCAGCAACTTGGGAGGCTGACGTGGAGGCATCACTTGGGCCCAGGCGTTTGAGGGTGCAGTGAACTATGATCGTGCCAGTACTCTCCAGCTTGGGCGACAGAGTGAGACTCTCCCTCTAAAGAAAAGAAAAGAAAAACAAGAATTCCCTTGGAAGTTTTTGCTTTTTTAGAAATAAGTTTAGCTAAGAAAATTAATAATGCAAAGAAGTTAGAGGTGGGTGGGGTGAGAGAACAGGAATATTTAAACTATTTTTTTTTTAATTCAAAATTGTTTTAAAATAGTTATCCCATTTCCATTCCTCCATGACAATGAAGGTGCTGACTTTCAATGTCTGTTACTGTGGCCTATGTAGAGTGAAGGCTGGTCATCTAAGATGCTAGAGCAGGGGTGTTCAATCTTTTGGCTTCCCTGGGCCACACTGGAAGGAGAAAAATTGTCTTGGGCCACACATAAAAAACACTAATGAGAGCTGATGAGCTAAACAACAACAGCAACTTGCAAGTCTTGGCCAAATGTTTCTGGGGAGGCCTGGACGGCAGAGGTGAATGGGGGCATGGGAGTGGGGAGGGTGGAATAATTCCATGGAGTCATCAGAAGGACTCTCTGAAAGCCTTGTTACTCCTCTCTGTCCCAAGTTCACTTTGCCCAGGGTGATTGCTCTTCCTCCCATCTCACCCTCCTCTTTCCCAGGTCCCTGTTCTGATGTTCCCCAACCCCTACCCCACACCATATTTTCTCTTAAGGAGCAATTTGGCTTAACCTCAGTTTAACCATTAACCTTTCTGACCTCACAAGGAATAGCAAGCTAAATAAGCACAGAACTTGTCCTCCTTAGATGGTGAGGAAAGAGGAGAATTATAAATGTTTATGACTTACTATATTTTTCTTTAATTCATTCCACATTCCATATTAATGTAAAAAGAACCGGGAGGACGGTTAGGAATACTCTGTCATACCAGCATCATTCTATTTGAGCCCTTTATGCGATATTATTAAATGCAGTTATAATTACATTTTCTATTTTCCTTCTTTTTAAAATATAAAACAGAATTCTATTTTGCACATCCCAGAAAGCCATGAAACTCATACACCTGATTGCAACAGATACAGTCATATTCGGATACCATAGTTTGAATGGCAAGATTATTCAATCCATTTTCCTACCAGAGAGCTTCATCTGTTTTCTCTGACTTCTCTATGGATCCACAGCAGTCAATGCTTTAAAAAATACTCAGGGCATGGACCAATACAAAAATAAAGGTAATCGTGATTAATCAACTGAACATGGAATAAGGCCACAGAAGATTCTCTTAAAAACAGTATTTGTTCACAACAGCAAAGACTTGGAACCAACCCAAATGCCCATCAATTATGGACTGGATAGAGAAAATGTGGCACATATACACCATGGAATACTATGCAGCCATAAAAAAGGATGAGTTCAGGTCCTTTGCAGGGACATGGATAAAGCTGGAAACCATCATTCTCAGCAAACTGACACAGAAGCAGAAAACCAAATGCCACATGTTCTCTCTCGCAAGTGGGTGTTGAACGATGAGAACACATGAACATAGGGAGGAGAACATCACACACTGGGGCCTGTTGAGGGGTTGGGGGCTAGGGGAGCGATAAGAGGGGTTGGGGATCTAGGAGAGGGGTAACATTAGGAGAAATACCTAATGTAGAAGACCGGGTGATGAATGTAGCAAATCATCATGGCACATTTATACCTGCATAACAAATCTGCACGTTCTGCGCATATACCCCAGAACTTAAAGTATAATTTTAAAAAAGGTTAAAAAAAAAAAAAACCCCAGCATTTGACCTTGCTTAGAGTGGTGTGACCATGAGATATTTTCTTTATAAATGGCACAGATGGCAAGGAATGCAGTGTGTGGTATCTCTTCATATTCATTCCCACTTCAGTTCAGCCTAACACTTCACCTATTCACCAAATAAGTGATCACCAACTGCCTACTGTGCGTCAGACACATAAAACAGAAGATCTAAAAGATACAGTTCTTGTTCTCAAGGAGCTCCGCTGATGTGGTTGGCATTTGTGTCCCCACCAAAATCTCACATGGAATTGTAATCCCTGGTGTTTGGAGGAGGGACCTGGTGGGAGGTGACTGGATCATGGGGGCAGATTTCTCCCTGGCTGTTCTCATGAGAGTGAGTTCTCACGAGATCTGGGTGTTTAAAAGTGTGTAGCACCTCCCCCTTCTCTCCCTTCCTCCTACTCCAGCCACGTAGGACGTGGCTGTTTCCCTGCTTCCTTCTGCCATGACTGTAAGTTTCCTGAGGCCTCCCCAGTCATGTTTCCTGCACAGCCTGTGGAAACACAAGCCAATTAAACCTATTTTCTTTATAAATTATCCAGTCTCAGGTATTTCTTGATAGCAATGTGAGAACAGACTAATACATCTGTATCCAGTATGCAGAGATACTCAAGAGAACAGACAGTAAAAATCCTACATGTGAGTTTCATGGGTGGGAAGCATAGAGTGGCTCAGTGAGACTAGGAGGGAAAAGTCAGGGTGGGCTTCTTGGAGCTGATGGCAGTGTTGGGTTTTGAAGAGGTCACAGGGATATGAGAGGGAAAGTGGTCCAGACAGAAGAGGGAGCTCATGCAGAGTCACCTGAGAGGACATGTCACACTGGGGAAAGCACAAGTATGCCATGCCAGGAGGGGAGGAAGGACGTAATGAGTGCCCTTCTCTCCCCAAGATGCCTCCTGAAGATATGGAGAATCTCAGAAGGGTTAGGCAGGAACACTTTTGGATTAAACATGTCACTCCCGTCATAGAGTAGAAGATGGATGAGAAGGGACCAGGTTCCACAGGCAAGGTGCACAGTCGGAAGGAACGTGCTGCAATGCCACTGAGCTGTCATCAGGTCTGGCCTGCTGCAGGGGCAGTAAGCATGGAGAAGGGGAGGCGGACAGGGGAGCTGTCCCGTGGGCAGACTCAGCACCATGGCTGCGGAATGGCTGGTCAGGGGCACATGGAGGACAAGGATAGGGGCTTCTGCTTGGCCAGTGTCATTTGCACAAGAGATATGGGAGAAATCAAGGACATGCTCCTTTTTAACTCTGTGCCTTAATTTCTCATACTACCTCTAGAATAAAGTTTAAAATTGTTGACACTGAAAGTTCTCTACAATTCCCTTACACACAGTAGGTACTTGATACATATCAGTAGATTCAGCAACTAAAAAAAACACACAAAAATAACTTTCTCTACCTAATATGCCGAAATTTTTCTGACTACAGGTTTGGTTTACTACTTTGCCTTTGTGAAAGAAGAGAAATAGCTTGTAACTTATCCAAAGAATAAGATAAGCGCAAGCATTTTTCTGATAACATGCTCATCTCAAACACATTTTCTCTCCTGATACAGAGTTGCAGTGTATTCATCTGATTATCACCAGCAATCATTCCTATCTGACTCTGGGTTAGGGTCTCTGTCCTCTCCTTCACCTTTAAGGCAATTAATCTTCAAGATAAAGAATTTCTAGGTAGAGATAGATGCTTGGGGATCTGAAAGGACAAGTGGGAATCCTCACATTGACACATTCCAGGCTCTAAAGCAGTCTGCATTACTGGATCGTTATTACTATGTTTTCCTGGCAAAGGAGCCACAATTCAGGAATCTACACAAAAATAATTAAGTGAAGGTTGCGCCACCAAGTTTCCATCAATCACTCCTCCTTGCCATTCTGCCCTTCCTGAGATGACAACATGTCAGCTGCTTTGAACGAGATCTACATCACATTCTCAGAATTGCACTTGCTGCTGCTCTGTAGATTGCTGGGCGGTGGTGACAGCCCGTTAACCATAAAAAAGAAAAAAAAAATGGGGAGCTCAGGACTGGAGGCGGCTGAGAGCATTTTAACATATTTACAAAAGCACAAGAGTGTAAGAATAGTTATGTTGAGAACTTAAACATTCCCTTTCAGATCAGACTGGACTTTCAACACTTTTACTTGAAAGAAATGCCACGAGAAACCTATGATAAAACCAATACATTAACACGTGTGGGTATCGTGGGCCCCTCTAGAAAGTCAGGAGAGCAAACGTGGGCGCGCCCTGAGTGATTCTGACCTGCTGCACCAGGCCTCCAGGGCTGGGTCTCTGACACTGGTAACCGCTCTCTGGTGAAGGACCTTGTATAAAGAGTATAATGGAAACAAAAATGAAAAAAATGAAGAAATGCAAATTAGGACTAAAAGATGTACATAGAGAGAAATGAGCATAACTCCTTGGGTTCACAGGGTGACAGCCTTTGAACATGAACAGAATGCTACTCTTTCATATCACTTAAAAAATATTCTAATTATTTTTAAAGGAGACGGGGTCTCACTACATTGCCAGACTGATTTCAAACTCCTGGGCTCAAGCGATCTGCTCACCTCAGCCTCCCAAAGTGTTAGGATTACAGGCATGAGTCACCACTGCCGGCCTCCCCTGCATCCCTTTTACAGACATCTGTTTCCCCCTAGAGCTACTATTTCACTGAGGACAAGGGCTGTGTCTTAGTCACTGCAGTATGATGTTATCTAATAGTACCCGACACATAGCAGATGCTTAATGCCTGTTAGCTTGTTAAATACATGCATCTGGAGCAAGGGATCAAACAAATCTCTGAATGACAGATTGACTAGGAAGAGTGAAAGATCAATGGCTCAGTGGTGGTCACGGATCAGCATCACAACTAACCATGAGAACCCGGATGGAGTAGAGGCTAGGTTGAGCTGGTCTACTTCCCTTCCTCATTAAACTGCCATTGCTCCCTATAGGGTCATCAGAAAGCCTGGATATGGCCCCTGTGGAGGCACCACATATCTCTGAATGCCGAATAAAATAGATAATGTAGAGAGACACGAACTTCTTCACCGAGGGTTCACTGTGGAAGACCTCTCCATCAGCCACTGAGAGGGAGGTGGTGCCCTGCTACTTTGGTGCAGAAGTCAAGGTCAGACTATGCTTGCTAGTGATTCTCAATCAAGGCAGGGGTTACTCTCTCGGGGACATCTGAAAATAAGTGGGGCCATTCTGAATCCTTGCAGTAACTTGGAGACATTATTGGGACGAGTAGGTAGGGGTGAACCAGGAGTGCTCATTGCGTTCATGAGCAAAGCGCAGAGCATAGGTGAGGACTGTCCTGTCTGCTTCATTATGAAACACTGCAAGTTCAACGAAACACTCTCTAGAACAGACGGTATGGACCTAGGGTTCTTCTGTATTTAATTCTTCTCTCCACATGAAATATAGAATCAGGCTATCAGACGTTTTCTGTCAAAAACATAGTATCTGATGATGTCTGCAATAATATTAGCAATCACTACTGACCAGACATCCACTCCATGCCAGGTAGAATACAATACACAACTAAATGTCAACAACATCAACAACGAATTTAGTGAATACTGTTTTTAAACTCCCAATTGCATAAACTCAGCCGGAGAGGAAAAGAACAACTCATCTAAGCAACTTACCAGTAAGTGGAGGAGCCAAGATGTGAATCCAGGGGTTCCTCTGACCCCAAGTCCATAGATTCGATCATTAAACAACAATCTTGGTTTTCATGATGGCCAATAACCCAAAGCCTACTACACACAGGGGAGCGTGAAGATCTCGAGAAGCTGGGGCAGAGCCTTGATCACTGACGGAGTCTCCTAACCAAAGAACCTGCAGTCAAGGTGAAAGGAACTGCAGGCCCCATGAAAGGCTGTCAGCCGCAGGCCTGGGGAGGGTTCCATCAGCAGCAGTGTTACACAGCTTACTGTGTGTAGCTCACTGCCTCCTTGATAGGATCTCTGCTACCAAAATACAGAACTTTCCTGAGAGTGTTTCTTCACATAAAAACACATGAAATTCATGGAAAAAATTGAGGATCAAGTGTGGTTCCTCTGAGTAGCACTGGATTGCCTGCTTCCATCAGACATACGGACTCTCCCAAGATCCAGAAAGGTCTCAGGCAGGAGTGTGTTTGAAATAAGGATGCAGGAGGCATTCTGCTACTTCAAATGAAGTGTATTATATGAGGTCTAGTATTTATCTTCTAAAGGAAGTCTGCTGTCGTCACAGTTGGGAAACTTCACAACTGATTTCTATCAGTATTTTATGGACCGTATCAGAGAGCTGGCATGATTCAATAAGATTCAGAAAAGATGAGACCCCAGGAGGTCATGAGTGCTAACCATAGCCCAGCTAGTGGAATGACATTTAGTGACTTAACATTCTCCTGCCTCTGCTCATGGGTTACTGAACTTTTCTAATCCAAGATTCTCTGCATCCTACAGCATCTAAAGCTATTTTATAGGCTTGTTGCAAAGAAAAATGAAGTACTGCTGTAGATTCAAGTAAGCTCTGTGTATGACTGTAAGAAATATATCATCATCATCATTATTAAAAAAATAGAACAAGAGACTTTCTATTCTACTTTGCTTATCATGCCCTCCTGACCAATGCTGTCTTCATTTACTTAATTCCCATCCATCATCCTTGCCTTTCCTGAGCACCATGTACCTAGATTAAAAAGACGATAGGGCCAGGCACAGTGGCTCACACCTGTAATCCCAGCACTTTGGGAGGCCAAGGTGAGCAGATCATGAAGTCAGGAGTGCAAGACCAGCCTGGCCAACATGGTGAAACCCCATCTCTACTAAAAATACAAAAAATTACCCAGGCGTGGTGGCGTGCACTTGTAATCCCAGCTACTTGGGAGACTGAGGCAGGAGAATTGCTTGAACTCGGGAGGTGGAGGTTGCAGTGAGCTGAGATTGTGCCATTGCACCTCAGTCTAGGCCACAGGGCGAGACTTCATCTCAAATAAATAAATAAATAAATAAATAAAATAAAATAAAATAAAAAGATGATAGCATCGTTTGGTAGCAAATATATGGAGAATTTCCACGTGGTTCATGCAGTTCTGAAAGAAGCAACAGAGGAACTCGCAGTGGCAGGCTCTGCATACCACATTCACTGCAGACACACTTCCCACTTCCATTTGACTTCCTTTTGCCTTGAGAGTCCTTACTTTTCCTGTCTTCTTTGGCTGTAAGACTACTGAATGAACAAAGGGGAGGCAGCAGTAGCCTTGGTTTCTGAGCTTATCGGCAACCCTTTCACTACAAGAACTACACAGCAGATAAGAGCTAGCATGTGACACACGTTCTGCTCACTTTCCTTCTGGAGGAAAAGAAAACAAAGAAGCAAAGAGAAAAGGGTTAAAGGGGAAGCATTAACTAAACATTCAGGTGTCCCCTGACTCACATGGGCACTTCATTCATTCTATTTCAAGTAAGTGGGACCAGCCCACGGGGTTCACAGGTTCACTGCACTGCAACTAAATGCTTAACCTGTTCCTTCCAACAGCAGGTGTCACGTGCAATCACATGACTAGCCCAGGATCAGTGTTAAAGAGTCCTGTGTACGTTCACCTTTTGTAAACCCTCTCACTGACTCACTGCACCAAACTATGTTCTTGCTATTCATTTGCCTAAATTAGATTTCCTTACGGCAAGAAATACATACAGATTATTAATAGGCCTATTCCTTACAGATGAGGATAGTGAAGCTTGTTCAACGTGACATAGAAAGTATCTGTAATTTCTGGCTAACATGGGCTTCCCAGGCTTTAAGTTAGCAGCTGGTTCCAAATCACAGACCCAAGTCCACTCTATTGCTACTAGTACTCTAACTGAGAGATCCTTGACCCCTAACTCTGTACTTGCTTTACTTCCAAGAACTTCTGGCAATGGTAATTCTCACCTCTGAATGCTGATGTTTTTAATACCTGTTGCCCTATCACCTTCCTGGGTAATCTTCATTACCCTCCTCTTCGGCTCCACTGGGAGCTTTGCTGGGAGTGTGCATGCAGGTATCTTTCACTCATGGACTGCACTGCCTTTTGGGCGCCTGAGTTTACACAATTTCCATAATTGCCCATCCCTGAAATAGATGGACACTGGCCTTCTCCCTAGTTTAGATTTTGTGTTGTTAGGCTCCTTGGGTCTGTCTTAGCTTCTGTCTCTGTTTTCAGTTTGGATTTTCTACCTCCATTTGGCTTCTGTCTCTAGCATCATACCTCCCTGATGATCTGTGGTAGTGGTGGTAATCCATTTACGAAAAGCAAGACAACATAAATTCGGGAATCAAGCATGCAGGTGCACACACACACATATGCAGGTAACGAAGATGGAATAGTGGAGAGAACACCAGGCAAGAAGCCAGAAGGGTCGGTTCTACTTCCAGCCCCTCTCTGCTGCAGCATCTTAGATGTAAACTGGCATCAGTAACAGATCCTGTCATCCACCTCCCAGGAAAATTGTCAAAGATAATAATTATGGCCAGGTGCAGTAGCTCACATCTGTAATCCCACCACTTTGGGAGGCGAGACAGGTGCATCACCTGAGGTTGGGAGTTCGAGACCAGCCTAGCCAACATAGCGAAACCCCGTCTCTACTAAAAATACAAAACTTAGCCATACATCGGGGTGCATGTCTGTAATACAGCTAATCGGGAGGCTGAGGCAGGAGAATTGCTTGAACCCAGGAGGCGGAGGTTGCAATGAGCTGAGATCGCACCACTGCACTCCAGCTTGGGCGACAGAGCAAGACTCAATCTCAAAAATAATTCAAAGAAATAGTTATGAAGGTCTTCTGAAAACAAGAAAACACTATTCCGATGAAAACTATTATATTTATGGATTACTGTCTTAGTTTTTTTGAAAAGAAGCTCTTCCTTGAATTACCTATAATGCAACAGCAGTTACACCAAAATTGTGCACGATTCAATCAGAGGTTCTTAAACATGGCTGCCCATCAGAATCACGACTGTGCCTTTTAGGAAACACAGATTCTCAGACATTCACAGTCTCTAATGGCCCTGGATTTTCTGGGCCAGCGCACAGGTAATGGTATTTTAAAAGCATTTCCCCAAGGGATTCTGATCAGTTAGGTTTGGGATCTACCTTTCAAAAATAACATTTTTCTCTGTGATGGAGGAAATATAAGCATAACTATGATTCATGAATTTGTTACCTGTTTTTTTTTTTTTCTGCAGAAGATACCAGTTTAACTGTTGGTTTTTAAATTGTAACTCTGAAGGCTAACAACTGGCAAGAGAGAGTTTTCAGGAAGAATGCTGGCTCTGGAAGGCACTGGAAGGTTCTGGAAAAGCAATGTGTTCTATGCACTAGATTTTTCACCTGTAGGTATGGCAGGAAGAGGCTGTGAGAGGCGGTGGATGACTACAGGGCTTTGCTGTGAACTCCAGGCCTCTAATCTCTTTCAGTCTTTTTACTTCTCTACCCTCATAGTCCAGCAGCCTAGAGGGGAGACGTCAGTGCCCTTGACTGCAGCCTGACATTTTCTCCTGGCCTCTGGTGGCCTACTGTCTCCTTTACCAAGCAGTCCAGGGATTGGTTTCTGGAGCAAAAATCCAGCAGCCAGATTACTAGGATTGTAATAACTAGGGGCAGGCACCAGGAGGCAGAGAGAAAGAGCTGGGTAGCACAAACTCTGATGTCCCAGAGGAAATATGCAACTCTTCTCAGAGGTGGTGAAGAAAATGCCAGAAGCTTTGCCTGCCTGGCTGGCAGCACAAATGGCACTAGCCAGCGATCACCCGTAACCTAGCTGCCTTCTTTACAGATGGCTGCTGTCAGGCTGTTTAATTTGGAGGAAATTCCAATGTCATCAGCAGAGACATGGCATTGGGGAGGGCTGCCAAGCACAAAGACAGAATTTGGCTTCCTCAGCTGATACCCGTGGATACAGAAACAGGATAGTCTTAACAATCTTTTAGACCTGACCTTAGTAGCAAACCGGGTAACCGCCAGTCATAAAAGTGTTTCTAAAGTGGCCTGATTTTCTCCCCCTCCTCTTAAGATGATGAATGCCTGTAATGCTAGTTATTAATGGTCATTTTGTGCTTACTGATTTGCTAGACATTTTTTCCAACCCATTCTTTTTTTTTTTTTTTTTTTTAGAGATGGAGTTTCACTCTTTTGTCCAGGCTGGAGTGAAGTGGTGTGATCTCACTGCAACCATCGCCCCCTTGGGTTCAAGTGATTCTCTTGTCTCAGCCTCCTTAGTAGCTGGGATTATAGGTGCCCACCACCACACCTGGCTTATTTTGTTTTTTTAGAAGAGATGGGGTTTCACCATGTTGGCGAGGCTGGCCTAAAACTCCTGACCTTAGGTGATCCACCCTCCTCAGTCTCCCAAAATGCTAGGATTACAGGTGTGAGCCACCACACCTGGCCTCAACCCATTCTTTATCTCTAAACTCACAAGTCAGTGGTTCTCAAAGTGAGGTACCCAAGGCCAGCAGCATCATGATCACCTGTAAACTTGTCACAAATGCAAATTCTTGGGCTTTCCAGCAACTGTGTTTCAGCAAGTCCTCCCGGCAATGCCCATGCACTTGAAATTTGAGAGCAACTCTCATAAGAGGTCACATGGCTCTCCTTAACGTAAACACACCAAAATGAAGAACCATTTTCTTTCAAGAAGTTTCAAACCCTTCAAACCCTTCAGACATTTTATCTGAATAAATTCATAAGCAAGACACAAGAACATATTGAATTTTTTGCTTAATATGATTTTCGGAGACCCACTAACAGATCTCATTTCTCACCCACACAAAATAGTATATGACTTACGAGTGATCACAAAGAGAATCACAGTGGCTTTTAAATTGTTATTTTATTTTTATTTTATTGTATATATTTATTTATTTTTTATGAGAGACAGGGTCTTTTTGGGGTATATCCATAGCTCACTGCAGCCTCAAACTCCTGGGCTCAAGCAATCCTCCCACATCAGCCTCCTGAGTAGCTAGGACTACAGAGATGCACCACCAGATCTGGCTAATTTTTAAATTTTTTTGTAGAGAGACAGTCTTGCTTTTATGCCCAGCCTGGTCTTGAATTCTTGACCTCAAGCTATCCTCCTGCCTCAGCCTTCCAAAGTGCTGTGATTGCAGGTGTGAGCCACCATGATGGCTCCTAGTGAGTTGTTCAGTTTAAAATATGTGACTCTATCACCATATTACTTGCCTACAAATATGTCTACCCAATTCACGATATATGACCAGTGTGCCTAAATACAGGCCAGTGCTTACAGCACTGACATTTTAATCCCTGCTCAGGAAAAGAAAATGCATTATTTAGCTTCCATATGTGACTCATTTTAAAATATGGCAGGCGCGGTGGCTTACACCTGTAATCCCAGCACTTTGGGAGGCTGAGGCAGGCGGATGGTCAGGAGTTTGAGACCAGTGTGGCCAACATAGTGAAACCCCAACTCTGCTAAAAATAAAAAAAAAATTACCTGGGCGTGGTGGCAGGCACCTGTAATCCCAGCTACTCGGGAGGCTGAGGCAGGAGAATTGGGTGAACCCAGGATGCTGAGGTTGCAGTGAGCCGAGATCGAGCCACTGCACTCCAGTCCGGGCAAGTGTGAGACTCCGTCTCCAAAAAACCCAAAGACAGTAATAATAAAATAAAATATGCTTTTCAATAATCAATCTACAATAAAGTGTAATGCATTTTCAACATGTGATTCCAACATGGAACCATCCTTTTTTTTTTTTTTTTTTTTTTTTTTTTTTTTTTTTTTTTTTTTTTTTTGCCTCTCTCCCCTAAGTTTTAACCTATGCTTGGCCCAAATATCATGGGTCTATGTTTCTGTGGTCTAAGACACTTCTTAAAGATAAGCCCGATGCCTAACACACATCTAGGAGTTAAGTTAACCATTCTGAAATACTGTTTTCTTTGGCTTTTTAGACCTCTTGATTATTTTGGTTATAGAGGTCTGCCTTTAAAATGTTTCCTTCCATGTTCCTAACGAGGCTTCTCGGAGTCTCCACTGTCAAAATGTGGCTGATGAGACATTAGGCATCCCTCACATCACCCTGTGATTATGGAAGGACATCGCAGGACTCCTTCCCAGCCATGTGCATCATGAATGACCTATAATTTCAATCTTTTGTTCTCCAACAGCCATTTTTTTCCTGAACCCTTCAGGATAGCCAGAAAAAAAATCTTTTCTTCTTGGGAATATTTTCTAGAATGTTTTCATTTTCAAATTTATTTTCATTTTATTCCATTGTTAATTGACATCTAGTCATTTTTTATATTTATGGGGTAGAGTGAGATGTTTCAATACATGTATATATTGTGTAATAATCAATTCAGGGTAATTAGCATATTTCTCACTTCAGACCTTCATCAGTTCTTTGTTGTGAGAACATTCCAATTCCTCTTGTTAGCTTTCTGGAGTCTTCCCTTAAGGACCAAAGAAGAGAATAAAAGCCTCTATAAAATTCAGCTCTGTTTAAGTCCTATCTTTCAAGTAACTAAAAAGTTGAATACTAGCCCCAACAACTGGATCCATAAACCATTTTTCAATACTAATTTTTTTAGCCAAAAGGATATGTGATAGAGAATGTGAGACGAAGAGTAGATGGCCCGTCCAAAGTCCACAGAAATAAAAATCCATTTATGACTGCATTTTCCACGCTGGCTTTCCAGGATGGTCCTGAACTTGCTAATTCATGGTACAATTTTGTACTGTAACACAGCCAAGGAGAAACAGTAGCATATCAGAGCCAGGTCAGTGAGAGCTGACAGTTAAACTTGTGAGCCAAGCTTTCAATATAGCCAATGTTAAAAATTAATTTATATAAACTTACGGTTTCATAAATTATATTCAAAACTCATCATCATTTTCATTATTTTACTCGAGTTTACTATTATCTGTATGACTGAGGTTAATTACATCTATTTGTATGGTGGATATAAAGTCGTGCACCACATAACAACATGTGGGTCAACCACGGATTGAATATGTGGCAGTGGTCGCATAAGATTATAATGGAGCTGAAAAATTTCTATCGCCTGCTGACACTGTAGCTGTCTAATGTAACAGTGCAATACGTTACTCATATGTTTGTGGTCATGCTGGTGTAAATAAACCTGCTGCACTGACAGTCCTATATTGCATGTGCCTACTGACAGTATAGCACGTGCAATAATGCATAGTACATAACACCTGAGAGTGACAATGAATGACTATGTTACTGGTTTGTGTATTTACAATACTACACTTTTTATGGTTATTTGAGAGTGGACTCTCTGTACCTTTAAAAAATTAACTGTAAACAGCTTCAGTCAGTTCCTTCTGGAGGTGTTCCAGAAGAAGGCATGGTTATCATTGCAGATGATGGCTCCATTCATGGTGTTGCCTCTGAAGACCTTACGGATGATGCAGATGTAGAGGTGGAAGGCAGTGATACTGACCATCGTGACCCTGCGGAGGGCTAGGCTAATGTGTGTGTGTGTGGTTTAAGTTTCCAATAGGAAACTTAAAAATAAACCTTTTTTAATAGGAAAAAGCTTATAAAGTGGGTGTAGTGGTGCACACCTGTAATCCCAGCATTTTGGGAGGCTGAGGCAGGAGGATGGCTCAAGCCCGGGTGTGCGAGACCAGCCTGGGCAACATAGTGAGACTCAGTTTCTGCAAAAAGAAGCTTATAGAATAAAGATATAAAGAAAGAAAATATTTCTGTATAGCTGTACAATGTGTTTGTATTTCAGCTAAGGGTTATTATGAAAGTATCAAAAAGTTTTTTAAAATTAAAAAGTTTAGAAAGTAAAAAAGTAAGCTGAGAGTAGTTAATTTATTATCAAAGAAAGAACAATTTAAAAAACAAATGTAGTGTAGCCTAAGTGTGCAGTGTTTATCGAATCTCCAGTAGTGTTCAGTGATGTCCTGGACCTTCACATTCACTGAGCATCCACTCACTGACTCACCCACAGCAGCTGCCAGTCCTGCAAGCGCCATTCATGGTAAGTGTCCTAGGTGTGCCCTTTTAAAATCTTTTCTCCTGCATTTTTACTGTACCTATTCTATGTTTAGATGAACAAATACTTACCACTGTGTTACAATTGCCTACACATTCAGTACAATAAGGTGCTGAGTGTTATAGGCAATTGTAACACAATGTCCAAGTTTGTATCCTGGGAGCAACAGGCTGCACCACAGAGCTGAGATGTGTAGCAGACTCTACCATCTAGTTTTCTGTAAACACACTCTATGATATTTGTACAAGGACAATGTAAGGATCCATTTCTCAGAATGCATTCTCATTATTAAGTGATGCATGACTGTCCTGGACGATGGCGTGCTACTGTACATCTCCTTATAATCTCATGGTTGGTAATGTCACATTGGTAGTTTGAGATTAGTCACAGTGAGAGTATTTATATTATAGAAATCAGCAAATGCTGCAAATCAGAAGTCCTGTGATTCCTGAGCCAGCAGCTAAACTTTCTTATTTTGAGACGGAGTCTCTCTCTGGCCTCCAGGCTGGAGTGCAATGGTGTGATCTCGGCTCACTGCAACCTCCACCTGCTGGGTTCAAGTGATTCTCCTGCCTCAGCCTCCTGAGTAAGCTGGCATTACAGGTGCCCACCACCATGCCTGGCTAATTTTTGTATTTTTAGTAGAGATGGGGTTTCACCATACTGGCCAGGCTGGTCTCAAACTCCTGACCTCAGGTGATCTGCCCGCCTCAGCCTCCCACAGTGCCAGGATTATAGGCATAAGCCACCGTGCCCGGCCACCAGTAGCTAAACTTTTATCAGCATACTACTGGTATCCATTCCAACTTTTTCTTAAGTGAAACAGAACGAGGGCAGAACAGTAGGACTAGTCAACTTCCTACGATTACATATACAAGTACACACCAAGCCGTATGCCACCAAATCATTACTGTCCAGAGTTTCCAATCAATCTATTGCTGATTTACTACCTCTATTATCTGCTACTGAAATCAGTCTGACTCAGAAAAATAGTTGTAAATGTGTTGGCAAAAACTCACACAAGAACACTATCTTCAAGAAAAAAACACCACTGGATATTTGTATCATCGTTCACCACGGCCACAGAATTTGATAAATTATCTCATTCACTCCTTGAAGCCATTGTTATGTTGAGTTTCACTGTCCCTGTTTGACAGGTGAGGTTAGGTGATCTGTCCAAGGCCACATATCAAGTAAGATGCATAGACAGGACTCAAAGCCAGACATCCAAGCCTTGTATTCTTCAGACTCTACCACAGGTTATGGCTTTTATGCCAATCTGTCTCGAAAATGGGAATTTTTTTCCAAAAGATCAACATCTGGGTTCACTTCTCTCCTTCCTTCAGTTAGCAATGCAGCCAACTTTGAGGCACCCACGTTTACGTTTTTGAATACCAACACCCACAGCCAAGCTCCCTTCCTGCTCACAGGCAGAAATTACATCCCCACTGCAGCAATGTCTCAGGTAAATCAAACCCAAACACACTTCCACCTGAATTCCTAAAGATGGCCTAGGCGTGTGCGCATCATTAGGAAGTGTTTTATACTTTATATCTGAGTTATTCAAACCCAAGGAAAAGCCAGAGGCATCTAATTCAAATCCAAATAGAAGTAACAGTAAATAAAGAAGCCAGGTTCCTGTCCTTAAAGGTGAAAATAAATATATATGTTTATGTGTGTTGAGTTTATTTTACACACACACACACACACACACACACACACACTCTCTCTCTCTCTCTCTCTCTCTCTCTCTCTCCATGAGGGGGAAACAAACTACATATATTTACACACGTGTGTGTATATATATGAACATGTGTACATTCTCTATCTACACATACATACGCACACATACATGTGTTTTGTGAGTATGTGTGTGTCTAGTTTGTTTTCTGCCTTCTCCAGGAGTTATACAGCAAAAAAGAAGAAAAAAAAATCCCTGCCCTTTATCAGATATGTACACATTTTATCCTTGCAATACGTCTGAAATGATTTTATGACTAAATCCTGGGAAAAATGTGAAGAATGCTTGGCTAGATGGCAAGCTTTTCCAGTAAAAACACGACACTGCTTATGAATTGTAGCACTTGGAGAAGGCTTTTCAACATGATGTACATTTTTGTTCTAGCTCGAGACTAAATCCTGTTTGGAGGTAGGTTTTCTTTGGCTTTCAGAGCAAGCTGAACCGACTGTACAACACAGGTCCTCGGGCCCTCCAGCATGGACTGGCCACAAGGGGACAATGATACGCAGTTCCATGAAACAGGCCTCTGTCTCACGACTCCAGCCAGGGTTACAAACTTCCAGTGTTTTCTCAACACATTAAGCAGAAATAACCATCACAACGGCAAAAACTAAACCCATCTGTCCCCTTGTCAGGACTTTTGAGACTGTCAACAGACTGACCTTGTGGCTGGAAAGCTTTTTGGAGGCTGTGTAACAAAGTTAAATGTGGCAGTGAATGCACACAGAGAAATTCTTAGCGGTCACTAGTGAATTACCAACACTGTTACCCAGGGAAGAGATGATGGAGTTTCCATTTTATCTCGGAGCTTTGCTGGGTGTATGGTGATGACTTAAAATGATGTTAGGCTATGTAGCCAACAGTTTCTTGGAAAGATCTTTCCCCCTGCTGTTCTATTAAAACTGTCAGCAAATAGGGCCAAGGCACTCACTGGTCTGTGTGGAGGACACCTTAAGGCAATCAGGCTGTCAAATAAAGCCAAACACTTTCTTAGCATTTCTAAAGACGGAAACAGTGCAAAGCGTCTTGTGTTCCAAGCATATCAGAGTTAAGTCATTTCTGCCTCATGGCGGGGAGGGGAGCCACGTAATTCTCCTTCTAACCCTTTGGCTCTCAACCAGAAGCAATTTTGTTCTGCAAGGGACACCTGGCACTGTCTGAGGATATTTTGGATCGTCACAACTGCCGGGTGCTACCAGCATCCAGTGCATAGAGGCCAGAAATGCTGCGAAACCTCCCACAATGCCCAGGACACCTGCACCTGCCTCCTTCTCCCGCTTCCCCAAATAGGATGATCTGGGCCCCAAATGTCAATAGTGCTGTTGAGATTCCCTGCTCTAAAGGGAAGCAGAAAAGATCAGCTGCAGCCAGAGAATTTTCCATTGACCTTATAACTGTTGCCCGCGCTCCTGAAGGACATCCTCTGAACACGCTTGTTTCCTTGACCTAAACATTTGCCTCACCACGGTCCAGAGCCCAGCAGCATCAACATCACCAGGGAGCTCGTGGGAAATGCAGAATCTCAGGTCCCACCCAGATCGACAGAACCAGAATGCGCACTTCCACCAGAACGCTGGGGGCTTCCTACACACTTAAAACTTTCAGAAGCCCCAGGTAGACCTCTTTCGCCTATCCTTAGGTCTGTTTGCCCTTCTACTCACTCAGTAGTCATTATTTCCACTCTGATTACACAGATAGAGTAAAAAGTAGCTCTCCTCTTGCTTCAGCCTTCTCTCAGAACATTCTCTCCAACCCAGACTTTAACCTTGGCTCACTGCAGAGAGCCCTGTTTCTCCTACAGCAAACCACTGTGCAGGGCTTCATGACTACCTCCTCTGTCCTCATTCGAAAATTCCTTCTCTTCTGACCACATGGCCATTGGCTTCCATTTATTATTGCAAGGTACCAGTTTTCAAGCCGGTTCTAGGTACCTGGGTCGTGGCATTCCTATTTGCCCTCGACCCAACTGTGGAATTCTTCAGTGACCACGTGGATGACATCCTACCCCAAAATTCCCGGTTCCTGAACCTTTTCTACAACGGCAACAACCACCCTCCCCTTCAGAACATTGATTTGTTCAATGAATATTCACGTGTCTCTTTCATACCCGACTCTGTGCTAAAGACATTAAGAAGATTACCATATTGTCCTTGTTCTCAGTGAGCTTACAGTCTAGAAGAGGGAGGGAGGGAGAAGTATTTTGGCACTGGAAGAAGCTTCAAGAATTATAAGCCAAAGAAAAGCTCAAAGAAGGTCATGGTGTATTTTTTGGCCATTTTTACTGTGAGCACTCCAACCCAGTAGTTCCCACATGCTGGTCTGAGAACCAGGGCCAATCCATGGGAATGAAGAAAAATAAAGACAGCAACATAGTAAATGTATGATAATACTACATTTCTAGGATTGATTCTGATATTATATTATTCTCACTTTGGGGATGTTAAAATATCCTTTCCTTTTTAAAAAGATTGGAAAATTTATTTTAAAGTGCCCAGTGTCCTTACGTTAAAATAAAGAGTTGACACACATATGCTGGTACCCTGTTAATTTTTTAAAACTCATCCCTGAAATCCAGAAGCGGCTTTCCAGGTCTACATGGGAGGCGTTTGTTTAGGCCAGGGACAGTCTGGTTGTAGCACGGGCTGGCAAGACTTGCTTTGAAGCCACATTTGCCTGGCTCTTTACACAACATGGGAAAGTCATTAATTGCTCTTAATAAAAGATTCAATGTGCCAAGTCAAGCAGTTAAAAGCTCTTGGGGCCCAGGCTCACACCTGTAATCCCAGTGTTTTGGGAAGTTGAGGCAGGAGGATCACTTGATACTAGGAGGTCAAGATCAGTCTGGGCAACAAGGTGAGGCCTTTGTCTCTAAACACAGTTTAAAAATTTAAGAAAAAATAGCTGGGTGTGGTTGCATGTACCTGCAGTCCCAGCTCTCAGAAGCTGCGGTGGGAGAATCACTTGAGAGAGCCGTGGCTAGGACTCTTAGTTGGGGCAGATGAAATGGTTAGAACAGCAACAAAAACCAAACTTTGGCAATTCTGCCTCCATTGGGAAGAGTGCCCCTGGTGGACAGGTTTTGAGTCTCAAGTTAAAGAGGAAAATCATGTTGACTTTTAGCTCTTCAGTTCTCAGCAGCTGCAACAAGAGTACCACATTTAAATCTCATGAGTGTAACTGAGTATCTTTCCCCTTTAGGGCCGACAGCTCTGTCTCAGGGATCACTTGTTTCTCAAACCTCAGGCTGCTACATTTTCTCAATCACCAGTTATATTAGCTGTTTTCATGTTGCTGATAGAAACATATTCACGATTGGGCAATTTACAAAAGAAAAAGGTTTAATTGTACTTACAGTTTCACATGGCTGGGAAAGCCTCACAATTATGGCAGAAGGCAAGGAGAAGCAAGTCACATCTTACATGGTTGGCAGGAGGCAAAAAAATGAGAGAGAGCTTGTGCAGGGAAACACCTCTTTTTAAAACCATCGGATCTCACGAGATTTATTCACTATCACAATTACAGCATGGCAAAGACCTGCCCCCTGATTCAATACCTCCCACCAGGTCCCTCGCACATACATGGGAGGTCAAGATGTGGGTGGTGACACAGCCAAACCATATCACAAGTTGACCTATATAGTTGCAAAAACAAAACTTCTCCCCCATCGTTGCCAGTTTTTTTTTTTTTCCTTCTATTTCTAACACTTTTTGGTCATTTATTTCTCTAGAACTCAGAATATTCTTGATGCACACTATCAACTGTTCCCCTTCCTTTTTATTTACCCTTTAGTGTTTTCATAAAACAGGGACAATGTGTATAGGCCAGAGGATTTTATGGTTTTTCTAGTTTGTTTTTAAAAATTAGGGACAACTGGCTTAGAGCAATTTTCCAGTTAACAACATGCACACAACCCACAAGCCAAGAACAACAGAAGAGGAGAGACAGAGAGAACATAAAACATTACTTATGAGATCTTTCCCACTGCTTAGCATCAGATCTATAACGCATACAAGGCTTAGCTGGAACAAACGATGAAAGCTGTTCCTCCTTTCAAGTGACGATCATTTACATGGGCCCAGACCACTCCTGTTCTCATTTATTCAACTTCCAGCCCTCACTGACATTAAGCAGGAGCAGAGAACATCTGGCGTCAGAACCAACTCCCGCTGTGCCCAGGGCTGTTGTCTCACCATTGCAGAAGAGGCCAGAGGGCAAGGCTGCCCAGCTGAAGATGGGCTTCAGAGGTTCTCGGCTTTTTATGGAATTAGGCATGAGAAGCAGCTTTGCTCTCCCACATCAAATGTTATCTTAACTCCATAGAAAAGTTTCACAAACTCCAAAACCTTTCTCTTGACAACCAGAGGAGAAAGGTGGTTTTAACCCAGTCTGAATTCAAATCTGTAGATACAGAATTTTTTTAAAACTCTCTTAAAACAATGCTTTGGATTTGAAATATCTTGATTATATATACAAATACATGTAGATGTGTATGTGTATATATGCATGCATATAAATACATCCATTCATACATACATCACATATGCACACACATGTACACACACACACACACAAAGATTGGGATTCTGGAAGGAACCAGAACTCTGCCACATCCCAAATCCAGCAGAACAAGTTCAACTTCGGAAATGCATCATCACCTTCACTCCAGGATCATAAACACACAGCCAAGAGGTTGAAATCCTAGGTCCTTGGCTTCCCAGTTGACACATCAGGGTTTACACATTTTCTAAGAAGGGGAAGTTGTTCAAGCTATTTAAAAAAAAATTTTTTTTAAGACAGGGTCTCACTTTGTCACTCAGGTTGGAGTGCAGTGGTATAATCTCAGCTCACTGCAGCCTCAACCTTCTGGGTTCAAGTGATTCTCCTGCCTCTGCCCCCCAAGTAGCTGGGACTACAGACGCATGCTAGCTCACATGGCTAATTTCTGTATTTTTCGTAAAGATGGGGTTTCGCCATGTTGGCTGGGCTGGTCTCAAACTCTTGAGCTCAAGAGATCCTCACACCTCAGCCTCCCAAAGTGCTAGGATTACAGGCACGAGCCACCGCACCCAGCCCTAAGCTCTTTAAACTCAGCAACTTTCATACCATATCTATGGCCCTGTTCCCTCCTCAGTGCCATCCTCTGACCACTTCATCTTCTTCCACCTCCAAAACTCTCCTTGTCCTGAAAAAAAGCTCAGACAGCTGGAAAGGACACTCTGTAGGTTGTGGGGCTGCACATGATATTTCCAGATTTCATGATCTGTTCTTGAATTAAGTGTAAAGACAATAAAATACTCTCCCTGCTACAGTTAAAAGAATTCTTCTGATCTTTTGGGGGGAAAAAAAAAACCTTAAAATAAATATGACAATATAGAGACACTGGAGGGAGCTCTAAACATCTAGTGATAGGAAAAATGCTGAAATTATGTATCCTAAAATTGAATTGAGAAATTACTGCTTTGTGGGATACTGTGTAAGTTCTGGCTTTTACTGATCTCTATGCCCAGTCTTAGTATTGATTCAGAGTAGAAGACAGTTAACAATACCAATGTGTGCGCATGCAGGGCAGGGGGTAGGGGGAGCAAATAAAACTCTTAAACATATGACTCTTTACCCAAGAAAGGAGGCCATTTATTCTTGGCTTCCACAGGGCCTCTGAAAAGTATACTGTGAAAATATTTTCTTGGAGAGTTGTTTTATGCAGAAAGATTTAAGAGACAGGAAAATAACACAGGAAGGATCAGACCAAAGTGAGCCTTGTTTGAACTGGTCATGTTTTGTTTTCCTATCTCCCACTAAATGGTGCTTTGTCCTTTGGGAGGAATCTGCCCTCTTGTCCCACCTTTCCCAGAGTCCCCAGCGATGAGAGGGCATCTGGCTCACATCTGTCAGGTCCGCAACCTCACTAAGCACAACAAGTTCTGTCCAGATGGGACTCAAGAGATGCTGAGTGAGGGGGCATTTTGACACCCTTGGGGCCGCTGTCCGGCTCAGCTTCCTGCTCAATTTTTAAAGTACAAGCTCACTGGAGCAGGGCAGAGTCCACCCAGTAAAGTCTTTCCTTCAGTTAAGGTACCTGGGTTGTATTCAAGCTGTCTCCAGCCCCCACCACATGTGCACCATATATGCGTGCACGCACACACACACACACACACACACACTCTCTCTCTCTCTCTCTCTCTCTCTCTCTCTCTCCATGCTGTTAGTTTTCTGGATCATTTCCTGTGAAATGTCAGTGTTCCCTCTTTAATGGCTGGATCTCAGTCTGGGAGTCTGACCGAGAGCAAGGGGCTGTCGGTACAGGGTGGGGAGAGGGTCCCATCCCTACCTCACACCAGACTTTGTATTAATAATAATCACGTCTCCACTCACCTATTTCTATCCTGGGAAACCTTCTTCCTTCACTCAGCAATATTTTTTGAGCACCTAAAACATTCATGCCACTGTGCGAGGCTTAGAAGATGTCCTGGTATTTGGGTAATTTCTCAGAAGCAAGACTTTCTCATTTGGGTCTCTGAATATCAAACGTGACCTGCCAACAAGTATCTCCATTTCAGGCCCTTACTTTGTCCTGGAGAACAGAGTCAGATATGAACATTAAGTGGATTTGCATCAGCGCTCCTCAGCACACATGGCAGAATATAAATCTGCTCTGGACTAATAAGTGTGTCACAGGCACAAACAACTCTGTAGCCAACTTTTTATTAAAGACACAGTCTCTACCATTAAGGAGCAGTACGTCTATATCATCCCAACAAAAGCCAAGAGTCCTAGCAGTTTGCTACAAATGACTACATAGTGTGAGTTAGGAAGGATTCTGGATTCTGGATTTTATCCTAAAGACCCTGATTTACATTTTCCAGCCTGTCTCCTTCCCATTCCACTCAGTCCCATTTGACACTGCTTCCCCCAACTCCACTGTGCTGTCATGCACCTTGTCGATGGCAACGCTCTGTGCTACAATCCCAAATGCTCTTCAGGGAGCTGGGAGCAGAAAGAAAACAGACTGGTGATGCAGGAAGCAATAAAACAATCTGTTTGAACAGCATAGGTTTTACAAAATGTTAGCACTGGAATGGAAGCGATCTCAGAGATGAGCTTGCACGCACTCTGGCAGCCAAAGCATCCAATTCCTGGTTGCTGTGGTTGGCTGGAGGAGTCTACAACCCCAATTCCAGCCTTCGACTCTTATCATAGACGACTTGCAGCTCATCCTGTCCTTGGACTTGGCTAATATTTATCCATACCATGTGCAAAGTACTGCTAATTTTCTTTAGACTCATATCAGTGCTCAGATGAAGACATTAAATTTACTGAAGGTGAAAGAAAAGTCGGAAAATGGGAAGAGTGCTGGAACTGGGGCTGGGAAGGGAAGGGAGGTCGCACTTCCGTACTTTGGTGGGGTTAACTCTGCTCCCTACTGCTCCATGAAATGCCAGTCTATTACCCGTAGCATGCGAAGGAGCTTTCACTGCACAATGTTCTCTTGGAAAGAAAACACTATAAACCTATGTTTGAGCTATTTCTCTTGCTTTCAATGCAGATTCAGCTGATTGTCCAGCATGAGGTCTTAAAACAACCCTATCTTGTCACAGCCTTATCTTCTTTTCCCTTCCTTTTTTCACCCTATGACTTTCCTTGATTAAGATAAAATGAGAGACTAAAACAGTGGAACATTTGAAGGAATGACGAGGTCAACAGCATTCTCAGACTCCTTTCTCTCTAAATTAATCATACCAAGGAGAACCCAAGTTAAATAATTCTTTCAAGAATCTAAAGAAAACTTTAAAGCTTTATTTGGTTTTACTTACAGCCAACAAATAATTGAGTCATCTCTAAATAAAGTAATGTGAAAATCAGTTAGCTCAAACCTAATGGATACACTGAGCATTCGTGACCTCTGAGGGCATGACTAGACATCCTACTTCCTTGATATGTGTAATGTGGAATCAGATTTGTAAAAGTTCACAGTAGAAGGAGGCTAGAGATCATCTATGAGGAAGTCATGGCTCAGAGAGATAATGGGACACGCCTGAGATCACAGAGGAAGGAGCAATAAAGACTGTTAACTTGGCTTCATTTTAAAAGATCCTGTTGTGGGGCACTGCTCTTATCCTAAAGTCTTAACTTCATGTTAATGAGACAAAAACATCATTAAAAATTTTTAATGTTCTCCTCTAAGGATATGCCTTTATGATTCAAAACGTGGACAGAATGAAGGGAAAGGATACTGCTGTGTCCACCAATGCCTAAGTGGATGTTTAAATGGCAGAAGCCCTTCTTCCCACGACACACTGAAATCCGTGAGAGATGGCCTTCTCATAGTAAGGCTGTCCTAAGGAATATGTTGACACATCCTCCTCAGAAGCATCTGTATCAGCTTTTGGATGCTGAAGCTGGTTTTACTCACAACATCTTGTTTGCTTATATAGTATATCAATTCGATTGGATATTAAAAGGTCCTTACTAAAAACCATACTTTAGCTGGTGAAGCTGAAAAGCAGAGAGATGACTCAAATCCCCAAGGGCACAGTTGTGGAGTTAGGCTAGAAAGCTGTGTTCTGATATCCCAGGCCAGTAGCTTTTCATTGTTAGACCATGGTTAGTTAGAAGCCCTGTCGAGGTTCTGATTTGCAGACACATGGTTAGCCCAGGCACATCATGTCTCATCTGGCCATGTCTGGATACATCTGGGTGGCTTGTGAAGTAGACGGATGTTCTTGCTGGATGAGTGCGGTGGCTCACAGCTGTAATCTCAACACTTTGGGAGGCCAAGGTGGGTACATCACTTAAGGTCAGGAGTTCGAGTCCAGCCTGGCCAACATGGTGAAACCCTGTCTCTACTAAAAATACAAAAATTAGCAGGGCGTGGTGACACATGCTTGTAGTCTCAGCTACTCCAGAGGCTGAAGGAGGAGAACTGCTTGAACCCGGGAGGCTGAGGCGGGAGAATTGGTTGAACCCGAGAGGTGGAGGTTGCAGTGAGCCAAGATCCTGCCACTGCACTCCAGCCTGGGGAACAAAGTGAGACCTGGTCTCAAAGGAAAAAAAAAATGATTTAGACTTGCTGTTTATGCAATTTTAAAAGCTGGCTTTTGTAGGTCTAAGATTGTTGTAAGACAATTTTGAAAGCTTCCAGACGTGCAGAGTCTGGGCTCCTCTTTGCCCCGCTCTCCCCACTGTCTCACAAGTCTTGGTTTGTGGTTTTTAAACAGCGAGTTCTAAAGAAGTTCCACAAAACTGTGCTCCACCTGCTGGCCTTCCGGGGGATCTGCGTCTGGGCTGATGATACAGGATGCAGGTCCAGTAAAAACAAGGAACGGGTTTGAGTTTGTCCAAGGCATGCTTGGCACTTCAAAATTAACCCTTCAGGACTGGGAGTGTGTCCAGTGATGCTCTCTGTCTGGCAAACATGACCATCAAATCACCAGACGTGCATGGAGAGCGTGAGCTGAGTCGACTGTGATAGGCTTGGCAGAGGATGGAGCAGAGGGGGGCACAGGAGCCCTATCTGGGTGCTGGCACTGCCTCGGCCCCCTGCTTACTATGACCCCGTGCGAGTCACAGCATCCAGCGGCCCTTCTTCCCCCTTACTATGACTTCCAATTTTGAAATACTGTGACTCTGCTGTGTGCTTAATTGACATCTCTTTCTGAAGGAATTTACAATCCAGTTGATGATATAAGACCCGCTATTATAAGCCAATTAGAGAATCAAACACGTGCTGAAGAGACCTCTGTGGTGGAAGAGGACCTGAAATGGCCAGTGAAGAACAAATCTGACTTACAAAGGTGTGGGGTAGGGAAGACATTTCTTTCCTAATGCTTGCACTGGGATTTCTGACTAATATCTCGGAGGCTATGTTAGACTTCTTCTGATGTAGCGACATTTTGGAGATTAAGTTTCAACCAGTGATTTGTCTAAACCTGTTTAAGGATGCTTTCTAACATATCCTTCCCTTGCCTCCATAAAGATAATAGGCAAAAAATCCAAATATGTAAAAGGGTGCAATCATTTGCTTTACGAGAGTATTCTTTTTTTTCTAAAGTCTTAAGTACACATTTCTTTTAAATTGTGAACCTCCAATAAGCTAAAAGCATATCAGAATTACACCTATTCAGGTCTTATACAACATCCACGGAACAAACTCCATTTGAAGCTAAGTCTCCTCTTAGTGTAGCAGTACGTCTTTTGAATGAGAGCAGCCAGTGCTAAAGATGGAAAACACGTGAGTGGCTGGGCACAGTGGCTCACACCTAGAATGCCAGCTCTTTGGGAGGCCAATGCAGGCGGATCACTTGAGGTCAGGAGTTTGAGACCAGTGTGGCCAACATGGTGAAACTCTGTCTGTACTAAACATACAAGCAGCCGGGCGTGGTAGCACGTGCCTGTAATCTCAGCTACTTGGGAGGCTGAGGCAGGAGAATCGCTTAAACCCAGGAGGCGAAAGTTGCAGTGAGCTGATATTGCGCCACTGCACTCCAGTCTGGGCGACTGAGTGAGAAACTCTTTCTCAAAAAACCAACAAGAAAAAAGATGTAAAATGACTGGAAAACAAAAGCCGAAAAGATGCTTGCTGGAATCAGCTATTTGTGCTCTTCAGGAAAATGACATATTACACACAATCAATAACAATAATAACTAATTTTATGTCTTATTGACTCTACAGTATGGTTTTCTCTATTAATATTAATATCACCACATGACTTTAACATTGATATTGAATTAAAGTCAGTGCAAGATCTGTAGTACATTAGTAAGTATGCAAAAATAAGAAATTGAAGGCCCTATTTACAGGCGGTACTCAAAGAGGGTCCAGGGTTGTTGCTGTAAACTGGAAAAAGTTTATATCTGATTATATTAACAGCAACACTGACGTGGCATTTTGCCCTGGCATTTTCCCTTCTCAAAGGTGGTTTAAAAAACAAAAATCTCCCTGGCTGCATCAAGATTTAAGACATTGGGGAGAAAGAAAGGATAAAGACGGAACAAGAGCAAAGATGTGGATCACTGATGAGGTTCAAGGGTAATTAAACTCCTGCCCATGGCTGGCCTGGGGGAGAAATGAATAGCACGGTAGTACGGATGTCGCTGGCTCACAGTGTGAAGGGAAACTGTGTTTCCAGTCATTCGCAGCGCTGTTGAGATATACCTTCATGCCTAATTTCTTCGTCCTCTGAAGTCCAACATTATTTAATTGATAAGATATGACATATATCATTCTGTCCTTTTTGTTTACGTTGTTCTTATTAGTAAATATGTCTTATCCCTTAGTAGATTGTCAGCTTCTTGAGGCTATCTTGGTTTTTTTTTTTTTTTTTTTTGGAGATGCAGTGTTGCTCTGTCGCCCAGGCTGGAGTGCAGCAGTGAGATCTTGGCTTACTGCAACCTCTGCCTCCCGGGTTCAAGCCATTCTCCTGCCTCAGTCTCCTGAGTAGCTGAGATTACAGGCACACACCACCACACCCAGCTGTTTTTGTATTTTTTAGTAGAGATGGGGTTTCACCATGTTGACCAGGATGGGCTCGATCTCCTAACCTTGTGACCCACCTACCTTGGCCTCCCCAAGTGCCGGGATTAAAGGTGTGAGCCACTCTGCCCGGCCCTATCTTGAATGTTTTAACTTAGTTCTCTCTCTCACACTATCTTGCTTAGGGAAGACACCCAATAAATATTAGTTGAAGACACGAGCAAATGCATGAAATACTGTAAAGGCTTGCTAAATAAGGGCAGTAAAAATGCTGTTGGATCTTGTAGGCAAACTCTGAGGTTGTAACATTGGATGAAATTACTGTAAGTGTTGATTCCCTGAATTGTGAACTATAGAATACGAGCCCTGTCAATAGAAAACTTTCTAAAAGCCTTCTTCTTTATTGTGCTTGTTTTTAGGGATTCAGTCCAGAACTTTCACCCAGAAACTCCAAATAAGAAATTTAGTTCGCAATGAGTCAGGTCTTACCAGTGAGAGACTACTAAGATTAACAGACTCTCTTGGGCGGCCTCCTGCGGGCCCCTTATCTTCTAAAGGGTTACTACTAGACTGCAACCTTTTCTGCCTTATCTCAGAGGCCCATTAAAGCAGGGAACTGGACTCCTAAGATTTATACTATACTAATTTTCCCTTTCCAAAAGAAACCAAACAACAAAAGAAAACTTCACCAAGTGGCTAAATTCAAATATCCATACAATTCTATCCATGGCAACAGCTTCAGTTTTTCAGAAATTTCATGGCCAGGCTCCCCCACTTCAATGGACAATAGAATAAAATGTGCCTCAATGTCACAAACTTCAGTGCCGCTCAAGGAACTAATTAAATCTCCTAGGACGCCCTCACCCACACCCTAAGAAATTTGAAGGGTACGCAAAATCCAAACTCAATTCAACACCATTAAAATAAAAGGCCTTTACATATAAAGCTTAATCTTGAATTTCTTTGTCCTTTTCTCCCCACAGTAGTAGATTTCCAAATTCCCCAAAGGTCATGAGTTTGGCAATGTAACAATGGCATCCCCAGAGTGACTGCCTTGCGGAGAGAGTTTGCTCCTCTCTTGGCCATGCCGTGGGGCTGCTGTCTCTCTTGGTCGCTGCAAGCATCATCAGAGTGGATGAGGGCTGGCCACAGCAGGAAGTCTTGTCTCTGTGGAGGCGGCAGAACACCAGGTACCTGTAACCCAGGTACTAAGAGGCACCAAACCAGGCATTCTTTCCTATGGGAGCTGACTGCAAAGAAAAGTCCTATAGTTTTCTAGTATTAGGGTGATGAGGTCTCTGTCTATTCACAAGAAGAAAAAGAGTCATCCCAAACCATTCCCAAACTATCTCGGAAATGAAGAAAGGGGAAGGGAAATAGCACTTGCTGAGCACTTCGTTTAAATGTGCCAGTCATTATGCTGCATATTTTATATTTAATCCTCACACAACCCTACAAAGTAGAAATGATGACTCTATTTAAAGACAAACTGAAACTCAAAAGAACTTCCTCGAAATGATACAGTTAGCACATTATGGATGCAGAATTCAAACCCAGGCCTATCTAGTTCTTAAATCCATACTCTTCCCTATACCATGCTGCCTCTCAAAAGGAAACACTCTTTTTTTAAAGGTATAAATATAGTTTGTCCATTTGGAAGAAGATGCGGCTCCCGACCCATTCGTTTTGCTATAGACTTGTGCCATAAACACCCATCTTACTCTTCCTTTGACTCTTGTACCGTGGGCTCATGTCTGTAACACAGGGACCCAACCATTTTTGGAAGCCCACCCGACAGGGATACTGTGTGAAGCAAATGTTTAATGAATGGATGAATGCATGTGAATCAATGGGTAGGAGAATAAATAAATAAGTGAATGAATGAAAGTGAAACTGACGAGCCCATACTGGGACTGAATCGGCAATGTTGGCCTCATGAAAGCCGTGTTCGTTAATCACCTTTTTTTTTTTAATCTGTGTGACACAATGTTTTGGTGTCTGGAGAGCAAGCCTGCGTGCATGGTGGTGGTCTGGGCTGTTTTACTGACGCAGTGGCCCACCTGACATAATGCTGATTTCCATCAGCCACTAAACTTAGCCCGAAGACAAAATTTCCTTAGGAAGGATTCAGCTTAGGGGAACAGATAATAAGGAGGTGGTTATTTGGGGAAACAAGAGTTACTTTACATTCCTATAACATATTTCTAAAAATGAAACACATTCTCAAAGTCAGAAAGTAACGAAAATCAAACATTGCTCTACTTTGGGTTTTGAAAATGAAACACTGATTGTTTATAGAAGTGATGCTTAATTTGGGGGATAAGAAGCGAACTTCTTTCTATAGCCTAAAGGAGCTAATTAAAATGTGACAAGGCAGTGATTACATACTTAGAGGTATCGATAGGCCCTTAGTTTTCCCCAGCGCAGATCATCTCACGCCAGCTCTCACTTACATTAAGTGTTAGACACTTGGTACAGGAATGGATTTCTGCTCTTCCCTATCTCTCACTGTTCAGGGTCTCTGGTCAGTTCCTCAGCATATTGTACCCTAAATGAGATGATGAGACAGCATCGAGCCAACTGAACTATCAGAGGGAGGTGGTACTGCTTATCGGTCACTGTTAAAACCCATCCAACACATTTTGGTATGATTCTTGCAGTTACTAAGGCCTGGCCTTCATTCTCTCTTCACTCAGAATTCACTTTAAGCTATTATAAGAAAGCTAAAGATAAAACAGCTTCTGCATAATGAAACACTAATCCCCAGAGTGTGACGCCCACGACACAAATGAATGCTAGACAGAAGATAACCAAATGTCTAGACTTATTCAAACCCGCTTCTCATAGTTCAAACTTGTACTCACTGCTTCATCAGCTTATGAACCATAAACTGATTTAAAAACACACATGCAAAACTGAACAACAACAAAAAAACGCTAAGCCCAGTAGAACCTCTTCACTTAGGCCTTTTTATTTGAGTTTATCTATCCGAACACAGTAACGTCTCTATAAGCAGATACCAGCTTGCCGACAATATGCACAATTTATAGCATCTGAAAGAGAATGTGGCCTTTGTCCTTCTTTCTACTCAATCTATTGGTGGACTGGAATGTTTTCAATGAAGTCAATTTTTCTGGCTCTTTAAAATTAAATGAATAAAAGTGTACAATTTAAGGATCTGTAGATTTGTGTTAGGCACAATGGATTGAAGTAGAACTAATGGATTCTAGAACAAAATGTCACTTTAATTAGCTGAGTATATGTGACATCTCAGGCATTGTACCAGGGGCCCAGAAAATTATCTCATTTCGTTTCTATAATAATTTTCAGAAGTACCCACTTTCCTAGCTAGGACACCAACTGTGTCCTGTGTCCTTAGGCAAATTAGCCTCTATCTTGGTTTGTATAACAGAAGTAATAATTTTAAAATATAAGGAATAAAATAAAATAAAAATATGACTAATTAATATTAGGCAGTCAAACAAGTGGGGTTTTGTTTTTGATTTTTTGAGACAGAGTCTCACTCTGTCATCCAGGCTGGAGTGCAATGGTGCAATCTAGGCTCCCTGCAACCTCTGCCTCCTGGGTTCAAGCGAGGAGGTTCCTGCCTCAACCTCCCAAGTAGCTGTGACTACAGGCACCTGCCACCACGGCAGGCAAATTTTTTGTATTTTTAGTAGTGATGGGATTTCACCAAGTTGGCCAGGTTGGTCTCAAACTCCTGACCTTGGGTGATCCACCTGCCTTGGCCTCCCAAAGTGCTGGGATTACAGGTATGAGCCCCTGTGCCTGGCCCAAGTGGTTATTATTTCAACACAGAAGTCCTTGTTTATCCGAAGCAGGTGGGAAATAGGGCTTTACAGAAAACGAGAGCAGAAGCAACGGAGAAAGGATCTGTAAGTGAGAACTGCCTGGTCTTGGCTGATGCTAGTCCAGCCTTGGGAAAGAGCTAAGACACCACAGGTAACACCTTAATTTACCCTTTTCCTGTTTGGTGGAGACTAACTACCACTTCTTTAGTGGAAAACCATCTTACTCATAGCAAAAACAAATGCTCAATCCTCATTCGTAACACAGTTATCTGGATCCTTCCTGTTGTAGGCAGGGAACAGAATGGGGTTCTGAGAGCTCCCTCCTCTGCGTCTCTGCTGGGAGCAAAAATAATCTCAAAAGAGGAAAAAGAAGGAGGGGAAATTTTTAATTGTTTTTTCCTCCCTTCGAAATGAGTGGGGAGAATTACATACAGGAAACTGATCCAGTACATGTAAGTCGATAAATGCGAACAGTACCATCAGGACAGTGTTTAGTTTATTCACAAGAGGTATCAAACTTTCCAAAAAAAGAAAAACAAAAAAGAAAAACCCAGGCTTTCTTCATCATCCATTTTGCAGTCAGTGTGCTGATAACAAACGGTCATTACCTAGTTTCTGTAAAGTAGTGTCTATGAATTGGAAAAAAAAATTGGTCAGTAATTTATATGGCTGTGTGTACTTGAAGTAATACAATTTATTTTCTTAGAAGGACCTCACCATATAGACTAAATTAATGTAAAATGTAGAATGACTTCCTCCTAAAAAATCTAAATTAGAGAGATTTTACTGGCTCAATAATTAATTCTGCACCACTATCTCCTTTCCTCTGTGCCTTCTGTCCCTGCGGCCTTATATATACAAAGTTTTTGCTATAATCACAGAGCACACAACAATGCAAACTGTAAAATAGAAGAAAGTATAATACCTGCCTTACAGGGCTGTTTGGAGGACCTAATCAGGCAATGCATGAAAAGTACTCAGTATAGTACCTGGTCCAGATTAAGTATTCCTAAGTGTCAACTGTAATTACTATTCCTTTTATATAAACTTTTATTTAATAAGGAGATGATTTCTCAGGAAATCTCCTACTCATCTTGCTTGTACACCCTAAATGTTTAAAATAATTTCACTATATCCAGTACCTCTGACCCCTCTGAATCCTATCACATTTTCACTGCTTCGTTCACGGTTCCTGTCTCTTTCTCACTGTATTACAGCCAAGTTGGTACATGCTGGAATTCTTCCAGTAGGCCTTTAGTTTCCATAAAGAGGAGACTCTGTACCATCTATCATTGTATACTCAGTAGAATGTGGCTTATATTTTGCATGTTGTAGGCTTTTAATAAGTATTTATTGAATGGATACATGAATATATGCGTGAATAAATATATAATGGAATAAATCGTGGGGCCCAACAGGCACCTAACCCTACAATATTTCTAATCTTTTGTCAACTTCCTCTAAGACATTGTTTTATTTATTTATTGTTTGAGATGAGGTCTTGCTCCGATGCCCAGGCTAGAATGCAGTGGTGCTGCCTTGAACTGCTGGGCTGAAGTGATTCTCCACCTCAGCCTCCCCAGTAGCTGGGACTACAGGTGTGAGCCACCATACTAGGCTACATAAAAAAATGTGTTTTTGAGACAGAGTCTCACTATTTTGGCCAGGCTGGTCTTTAACTTCTGACCCTAGGCAATCCTCCTGCCTCAGCCTCCCAAGCCACTGGGATTACAGACACAAGCCACCACAGCAAGCCCAATCAATAATAATTTCTAAGCCATGGCTTTTAATGGAAAGCAGAAAAAGTCTTTCTTGATGTCTACTTCAACAAGTAGAGAGAGGCAGTTACAACTTTTTTTTTTTTTAATGGCGTTCTCTGTTTCTAAGCTTATGAACACTGCATCTCCCTCCAAACAACTGACGCCATTCATGCTTAGAGAAGAAATTCACGAGCCGGGTGCAGTGGCTCACGCCTGTAATCCCAGCACTTTGGGAGCCTGAGGCGGTGGATCAGGAGGTCAAGAGATTGAGACCATCCTGGCCAATATGGTGAAACCCTGTCTCTGCTAAAAATATAGCTGGGTGTGTTGGCCTGCAGTTGTAGTCCTAGCTATTCAGGAGGCTGAGATAGGAGGCTTGAACCCAGGAGACGGAGGTTGCAGTGAGCCGAGATCGTGCCAGTGCATTCCAGCCTGGTGACAGTGTGAGACTCCATCTCAAAAAAAAAAAGAAAAAAGAAAAGAAATCCACAACCAGGTACCAAACAAGGCTAATTTTAAAGACAGTTTTCTACCTTCCACTACTCTAGTTCATCCTTGAAGATTTGGTTCAAAAGTCAGCTTCTCAAAAGCCCTCCAAATTATTCCATCCTGAACCTCAGAGCTCTTAAGTTTAAACACGATGTGAAGGAAAGGATGAGTAAATAAACGAAGAAGGGAAGGCGTGTTGTTTGAGACAGGGTGATTAATGGGATCATGGTCCCAACACTCTGGTGTAGCAAAAGACTGAGAAGTGAACCCTGTGACAGAGCTACGAAAAGGTGTTTGGCACTTAACAGGTGCTTAAAATGCTCATTAAATGAAAGAATTAGTGCATTACCCTTCCTACTGAATGTTTCTGTCTAGAAGATACACTGTCTCAAACTCTTCTCATTATAAAAGTGGACGTTGTTCCTGTATACCATTAGTCTCTTCCTCTAGACTATTAATCCCTGATTCCTGGCAAAAATTCCTTGCACGTGTACAAAAATGGAATCATTTTTTGGCCATGGTAAGTGATACTTCTTTCCTTAAGCACATTAGCTCCCTCTGTGGCTTTCAGGAATGCTTAGCCTTTGGAATAAAGTTGACAGTACAGAAATCCACTGGAATACATGGCCTGCCATATGTCAAATCAAAGAATAAACAGAGACGCAGGGAGCATTCATGAGATCTGAACAGTCTGACCATGCAATATTCCTAACACCAATCATCGTAGGTGTCGATGGTAACAATTCGTTGTAAATGATACAACATATTTCTATTTGCTCCTTAGCTTTCAAGCATTTGCTTGATGTCATGGTCTGAAATTTGGCCAAGGTGTTCCTATTTCAGGCCTTTACCCTTGAAATGCCCACAGATGCTTCCCTGGTTAGCCTGCATCGAACCAATTCCTCCACTTACTAGCTGTGTGACTTTGTACAAGTTAGGTAACCACCCACCCTAAGCCCCAATTTCCTTTTCTGTTGGCTAAGGGTAACAATGGTACATATGTTTTACAACTGTCATGAGCTTTTTGTATTGTTTTCTTCTTTGAGATGGGTTCCTGCTAAGTTGCCCAGGCTAGGCTCAAACTCTGGGGCTCAAGCAATCCTCTTGCCTCAGCCACCGAGTAGCTGGGAGTACTGGGGCATGACATTGCGCATGGCTTCCCATGAGCTTTTGATGAGCTGCTGCATGTGAATATTTGAGCACAGTGCTTGGCACATAATACAGGTTCAATAAACGTTATCTATTCCAACCATAATTATAATTAATAGCCAACCCTACTCTCATGATAGTTTTATCACTCTCTACTCATTTGCCTGATAATCACACTCTCTTTGTATTTTATAAATATATACATTAACATTTTTTATACATTTTAAAATCATATTTAGAGTAATTTAAAATGTCCAAATGGCTGTTTCCTTATGATACAGCCCTGGAGTACTTCCCACGGTGGGTATGGCAGTGTGCAAAGGAAAAGCCCTGGCCCTGGGCAGTGCCATTTTCAGAGTGTATGAGACCCAGGCTGCACCACAGCCCATATTTCCCTTTGAAGAAATCAGCAATGTAAGAAGCAAAGATGTCAGGGAGGTCCTGAGGGCAACAGCGCACACTGCTAGATGTGCATGCTGAGTGCCGCCCGGGTCTGCCTTTGTGTAATAGGGGAGCTCAGGGGAGGCTGGAGGCGAACAGAGCTGGCGACATGGGAGAAGGACTCTCAGGGCTGCCTGCCATTGTTTGGCGAAGTCCATCCTTCTACTCCAACCCAACCTCACTCTCAGGGAGGAGACAGATGACGATGCTCATCCTATTATATACTGTACAAGGTTTTAAAGGGTGGGTGCTCATTCTTTGGCTTGGGTGGCCATGATCTGTTCATGTGTCTGTTCCAATGCACAGATACAAGGACTGGGGATGACTTGGGAGGACAGTTATCTTTCCTTTTTTCTTTTTGCTTTTTGAGACGGAGTCTCCCTCGGTCGCCCAGGCTGGAGTGCAGTGGCGTGATCTTGGCTCACTGCAACCTCCGCCTCCCAGGTTCAAGCGATTGTTTTGCCTCAGCCTCCCAAGACAGTACTCTTTCATACAAGGACACATACACCAACACACTGGTGCCTTGGAGAATACAGCCAACGAGTATTCTGCTGCAACGTAAGTGACAGAAAGTCACAGTTACTGCAAATTATGTAAATCCTCACTAAATGACTTGAATAGAATGGAAATCACCATAGCACCAATGTTCTCCATAATGTGAGCTGCAGTATTCTATGCTGCATTTTACTTCTCTGTGATGAAGGCAGCTAGAGAGACAGTGGGATGACTTTCACTGTCTCTGGGGACCTTCAAACAAATCAGCTATCTTGTGAACAGTCCCAGGACGCCAACTTTCTAAATAAATATTAAAATGCATTTACTGTCTGTGTCACTTAAGAGGTTGAGAATGGAGGGGGAGTGTAACAGCAAACATTTGCATGTTTTTATTTAACAATAGCTTAGTTATTAGACAATACAGAGTATTACAAAGATTGTCTTAGAAGACTGAAGAAGTGAAGCTGGGGTTCTGAGTATGTCTATACCGCCTGCATAGAGGCAGATGCATATAAAAGATCGTGTTACTCTGCCTAAAATGGATAAAACTCAGAACAAAACAATCCACATTTAGTAGTACCCTGAAGCTGACTCTAATTTGTATTCACTGTGACAAGTCCTTACTCTCAAATCTGAAGTAATTATTAGAAAGTGAGAAAACAGACATTACTTTTGGGAAGCTGGGAGATGGCTTTATATTCTAAGTTGCCACTAGATAGAATGACCCATAAAAATTACTTGGAAGGCTATTACCTTGTAACTGGAGCCTATAAAACCTAACAGTTACAGAGTCTCCCTGTCTCTCTCTCTCGTGTGTACTTTAATTAAAGATTTAAACTGCGAAGAGACAGAACTGAAAACATATACATAATCCAATTTTGCATAATTCCTCTGCAGTTTCGTAGTTGATTTTCCCCATCTGACCCTGACTTGCGTTTACTGGCTTATGGCAAGAAAACCACTCTGGCTGGGTAATGGCACTCGCCTTTGTGATTCGAGCATGAAACCATGAGGTGCCCGACTGGAATTCGGAAGAAGTACATTAGGACAGAGGGGCAGCTTTGTATTTGTTTATTAGGTTCTTCTAACTTAAGTTGCCAGGGTAGCGCAAGCTTTTTAAAAACAGTTGCTTCTGGCCTTCCTGTTTAGGCTTTTATCTAGTGGGGTGTGAGAGGACATGAGTTCACATGCAGCTAAGGGTGAGATTATTCAAACTGAAACCAACCCCACGTATCCAACCATGGTGTCATTTATGTCACTTTAACAGTAGCAAGGACACAAAAAAAAAAAAAAAAAAAAAAAGAACGACATCACTTACTGAACAGTTACATTTGTCCCCTCCCCCCTTGGATAAATAATGACTCATTTTTAAATAACGGATTGCTACAGCTCTGAGATTAGGAGGGAGAAAGCATGGAAAGGTGCTCAGACCTTTTAGGTTTGGTGCTTTCTGTTCCTCTGAATGGGCATTTTTCAAAACCATTTTGAACGTAAAAGGCTGTAGAGTTCAACACAGGGCTTCCTCTTAGTTTCCAAGTTTATACACAGGCTCAAGGGCAAGGATAAAGACAAGCAGGTGCTGAGTTTCACACGGGTGGGGGGGGCATGAGTGTGCACACATATTTGTGGGAGATGAGTGTGCATGCAAATAGGTGTGCAGAAGCGAGTGCCCCCATATGTACATGTGTGAGGGTGAGTACACATACATGTACATGTGCAGGGGGTGCATATGCATACACATGTGCAGGCATGAGTGTGCACACAACGTGCAGGGGTCGTAATTGTGTACGCATATGTACACTGCAGGGGCAATATGGAAACAAACATGAAATACGATGCAGTTTAGCCACAATTGGCAGCCAAGATTGACCTTGAAGCCCCTTTTATGAGCACTGCATGCACACTGTTTATTATATGCCAATCCCAGGTAAGATCTTCATCTTTTCAAGTACATAAGGCTTTGTGTTTTTGCCTCTGTGCTAAGAAGAATGGCCAAATCATATTCCTCTTCATTCCAAGTTGGAGCAGAACAGCCTTAGGTTGCCGCCAACCCTTATCCTTCGAGAGGGCCACACATTTTGAGGTTTCAGAGATGGTGAGGTAGATTCTGCATTGAGAAACATCAGACACTCAAGTACTCTGGCGACACGCTGAGCAAATGTTTCTGCCAGCAGAAAGATACGGGTGGGTTCGCGGTGGCACAGGTGCGGGAGAGAAAACTGTGCACAGTAAGCGCGCCTTCTCTTCTCCAGCCATCCTGGTGCCACCACAGTTCCTGTTCTCTCTCCTCTTCTGGAATCTCTAAGACCCTTGCCTTAAGTGAATGCATGCTCCTAAGACAGCTATAACTGCATTTATTTATGTCCCTGCTCTTGGACTTGAAAAGTTTACCCTTTCTTGGAGAGAGACTTAAGACAGGCATGAAGGGTCTCCAGCCCTGGCAACCCTGCCTCAATGAATCCAATTCCTACCCCCACAGTGCATTCTCCCTAGCTAATTGAGGGGCAGCAATATTAATTGTTCCTGCCTAAGAGTCATTAAAGCGAATCAGCCTGAGAACCGGAATCCACCCAAGGCGCACCTATGCCCCTCATGATATAGACTCAGTGAAGAATCCTGCACCCCACAACAGCCTCCTCAAGTGGGGAAAATGCTAGAAGAAATGGAACCATGACGACCAGGAACTCCTTCACCCACAGAGAGATGTTTCTTTGAATCTGCCTTATCTCTGCCGTCTATGTTTTCCTTACCTGGACCAAGGTGGTCTAATTTCATATTTTCACAAGTCAGCGGGAAGCCAGGAATCTGAAAGGTTTACTGCTGAAAAGCACTTTATTTTCAGTAAGGGGCTTTAAAAAACAGAATTCTCATAAGATATCTGATCTGATTCAGGTAAGAAATTTTGGAAAGGGAATTCTAGAATTCATTTTTATAAAGGGACAATTCGTGGAACAGAGTGCCAGGAGTAGGGAAGTCTATAGCCACAGGCCCGGCTCTGAGTGCACTTCACTTGTTAGCCAACAGGTCTGAAAACTGAGGTGCTGGCTCTGTTCACTTATTGTGCAAATGTGATCTCAATGACCTTGAGATTCTTCTTTGTCATTTTGCCTCAGGCTATTTTTCACGATTTCACTTTGTTCCCATCCTCATGGCCTTCTGCTAAGCAAGATCCCATGACATAAATGAAGGTCATCTTTTCCTCCCAGTCACTCCTCTATACAGCAATGTCCTAAATAATTGAGACTCTGCTATCAATTGGTCAACCAACCAACCTCCACCCCCACCCGACTGAACTGGGTCCTCATGATGTTCTAGTGACTTAATTACAAGGAATGCTAGCTCCCAACATCTCAGATACCATGGGCTCGAAGACTTCTAACATGTGATCTCAGAACAGCAATGGTTTCCTCTACTGGTCTGGGATTTGGGGTTTTAGGGGCTCCCTTCACAGATGAGAGAATTTTGCAACTTCTTGACACTGGCTGCAATGTTGTTCCCCAGTGATCTGGAGGCCTAGAGAGAGGGGAGGGTGATTTAGGGTGGGCAGGGCCCAGCCTTGATCACAGGCTCTCAAGGGTTAACTTCGGGAGGACAGGACAGGGGAGAAGACAAGGTAAAGCTTTGTGAGTGGACAGGAGCTAAATAGAGGGGTTTCCGAGTTAAGCACAGCGCTCCTGGAGAAGCAGCTGGAGGCAGCTGGTATCACGCATCCACATGCAGGGTTATTTAGTGGTATTTGATTATTCTGATCACAACTAATGGTGTTTTTTATGTGCCATTTTTCTTCAGAGAGTGTCCATCTGAGCTGCTTGAAGCAAATGAAACTTACAGATTGGTCTAGCCTTATGAGACTGCTACCTTCACGAGCCGTGGCTGTGCCTGTAGAGCTTTGTAAGAATTTATTATATAAAGTCCTTTTAACCCCTCGGAGCACATTTACATCTTGGCATCACATGACCCTCCAGGTAATCCTATAAGACTGGAAGAGCAGGTGTGAAAATCCGTATCTTATCCAGACCCAGTGGGCCTGAGTGATCTAAGGTAGACTGCGGGCAGGTGGCAGAGCACAGCCTGGATCTGCCTTCTGATTTTGTTTCTGTTGTCATGGTTGTTACAACATCATTGCTCCTGCAAGCAGAATCAAGAGCTATGGGTTCAAAGCAGGGGAGGGAAGCAGCACACAAGCCGGGTGTGCGCATGCACGTGAGTGGAGCCTGCGTGCATAAACTTTCAGTGATTTAGAACCATTTACGCAGCTCTGCTGGAAAATCACAGCAGAGGAGAGGTTTCCTATGGGGTCTGTTGGGAGCCTGACTTTTTAGCTCTCTCTATCTGCCCCAGGCTGCACTGGCAAACCCTCGGCTATTTAATAATAGTATCTAGTTGATTTAGGTCCAGGGTTGCCTAGCGTGTACACTGCCAGGCACAAACAAGCACAGACCAGCTTGCGCCCCACAACAAAGTGGCCATTTTATGGGGAATCAGCTGGAATTCTCCATTGCTAACCCTGTCTTCCCTGCTATTCAGAATGATGGTGGAAGGCATGCTGAAGTAAGCTTCTGAAGGATCTCACTGGCTCTGGCTTTGAAAGAGAGGATCAGCTGGGATCTCTGGATGGATTAGGAGTCAGGATGAAGAGAAAGAGAGAAAAGTGTTTCAGGGCAAAGGAAATGTAGGTGCTCCATAACTCTCTGAAGGAGTCCATGGGCTAGACCATTTAGAAACTTCAGGAAGACTCAGAACAGCACCAGCCTGCCTGGGCTGGAAGTAATCTCAGTGCTGATGTTGCATCTTGTCTGACGACCTTCCAGAACCATCAGATGGCACTGGGCCAGAACTGTGACTGCTGCATTTTGCACTCAGGGCCTTTCATGAATAGCAGTTTCTGGTGCCTCTGCAGACTATTCCCTACATGCCCTTTATACATCAATTCGGCCAACTGAAATCAGAGCAATATTTGAGCTATGGCCTTTTTTTGGCCTCTAAAATGCTACCAAGTACTAGATCTCCGAATTCTTTCATATTTTAAAGTGCACAGATGCTTGATTTCAGATTCTGTCAAACAGGGCACAAATTAATACTTACAAAGGCTTTCTGTCCCAGGACCCCTCTGTAGCTACTAAATTCACATTTGTGAAAAAGCAGATTCTGCTTCATCCCACCAGGCCAAGTTCTTTACCAAAAGTATCCCACCAGGCACTTGTATTCCTTGCCCAAGGGTATGACTTTAAAATGCCTTTTGGTAAAGAAGAATGTGAACAGTATTTTACCCATTAACTGTCTGGGAATGCTCCCAACGTAATACACTGGAACACGAAGTCCAGCTACAGGTCCAGGGCACCTGGTGGTGAGCCATGGAAGGCATTATTCACGCACCTTAGAGCTGTGGATTCTCTATGCCTTCTTAATCATTCTTCAGATTTTTCTTTTTCCTTCAAAATGGCAGATTTCAGATGCATTTATAAAACAATTCAGTTGCAATCTGGGCCCCTAAAGCTTCAGTATAGACATTTGTCTTGTAAATAAAAAAGAGATGGTAGATTTCCTAAGTTCTCATGCTATCCCACCTCCTGCCTGTGTTACTCACTATTCAACATTTAGGAATAAGCAGTCAGGCTGGGCATGGTGGCTCACGCCTGTAATCCCAGCACTTTGGGAGGCTGCAGTGGGCGGATCATGAAGTCAGAAGATCGAGACCATCCTGGCCAACACGACGAAATCCTGTCTCTACTAAAAATACAAAAATTAGCTGGGCATGTTGGCGCATGCCTGTAGTCCCTGCTACTCGGGAGGCTGAGGCAAGAGAATTGCTTGAACCTGGGAGGCGGAGGTTGTAGTAAGCCAAGATCACACCACCGCACTCCAGCCTGGCAACAGAGTGAGACTCCATCTCAAAAAGGAAAAAAAATAAGAAGTCATCTGGGAGAAAGGGGATGGGACAGGGCATCCCTGAAACACGGCTCAAGGCTTGGATCCCTCCTATGCCCATCACCTGCTCCTTCACTCAACCACAAACACAGCTGCAATATCCGAGTTAGTGTTCCGCATCCCATCACAGATGACCCTCTGCTCCAGAAGAAACAGAAAGTGTGCACCCTAGAAGCATGAAGATATTAGAATTAGGCTTCAGAGCTAGCCTCAACATGCGCACAGACTGATATTAACCACTGTCTGCCACAAGCATATGGCGCAAGACAGGCTGGAGCAGATCACGAGGAGAGACTTCATGGCATATTGGCCCACAATACTGCTACAGAGGCAGAGCCCAGAGAGGGTGCTAGGCAAGGCATTCATCCGCGATTTCACTCTGGAAATGGGATCAGTTGGGGGAAAAATCTGCAAACCTATTGAGGACAGAAGGCAATATTGCTTCAAAGTTATGAGTAATGAGCCATTTTGGGGGAAGGAAGTTGATTCTGTCATTCATTTTGACAGGGCTTCTTAACACAAAAGGAGGAGAGGGCTGGTGGGGAGGGTGGGGCACTTGTAGGAAGGTGCAGAGAGGACAGAAGGGTGAAGCCAGCCAGGCAAATGAGAATGAGAAATTGCAATTATGGACCTTATGGAGGAGCTGCTGGTAAGCTACCCTGGCCAAAGGAAAATGTTGATTGGACCAGTTTTCCGAGGGAAACAGACAGCTCTTCTGCAAGCAGATGGATGACAAATCTCTAGGAGGAGGCTGTGTTGTTCATGTGTGAAATGGTCTTAGCCAAGGAGTAAAAGCGCCAAGCCATGTATGTAAGCAGAGCCACCTGGTCTGCGTGTGGTGGTGGGACTGTGTGTGTGTGTGTGTGTGTGTGTGTGTGTGTGTGTGTGTGTATGTGTGTGTGTGTGTGAGAGAGAGAGAGAGAGAGAGAGAGAGAGAGAGAGAGAGAGGGAGAGAGAGAGGTAGAGAGAAGAATGGAGAGACAGTGGCAGCAAAACCTCTTGCTGAAAACTCCAGGACACTTTAACCATGTGGCCTCCATTTGTACATTTCTATCTGCCTCTCTGTCTCTACCTTGTCTGCTTCTTGTTTCTTGGTTCCCTCTCCCTCTATCCAGCATCCCCTTGCTGCTTTAACCTTTTTCCCCATTTCTTAGATGTATTTTGACTTGTATAACTATAAGATCCAGAAACTGTAGAAAAAACAAACAAACAAAAAACAAAAGAAAACCCACAACAACGAGGTAGAGGCAGGATCGAGATTAAAGTAGCCAGAAATAATCTGCCAGCAGAGGCCAAGCTCAGAACAAGCCCTTGAACGTTGCTCACCTGAAGCCCCGCCCCCTACCAATGAAGTTTACTCTCATGGACTGGATTGCATGCCAGAGATGGGCAGGAGGCATTTTTGTGAACACAAGGAAAGACTCCATAGTGAACCATGGAAAGGCATTATTTACGTGTGCCTTAGAGCTGTGGATTCTCTATGCCTTCTTAATCATTCCTCAGGTTTTTCTTTTTCCTTTAAAACGGCAGATTTCAGATGCATTTATAAAACAATTCAGTTGTACTCTGGGTCCCTAAAGCTTCAGCATAGACATTTATCTTGTAAATAACAAAGAGATGGTAGATTTCCTAAATTCTCATGCTATCCAGCCTCCTGCTTGTGTTACTCACTATTCAACATTTAAGAATAAGAAGTCATTTGGGAGAAAGGGGATGAGACAGAGCATTCCCGAAACATGGCTCAGGGCATCGTCCATCTCCATATCCTTGACTGGAGACTCTCTCCAGTACAGATGTGGCAGACATCCCTCCCTGGGCATTCGAATTGCCCTTTTACAGTTAAGGTAAACCAGGGTTTCGCAGTCGAGGCGCTGTTGACATCTTGTGCTGTTTGGTTCTTTGTGGTGGGGGCTGTACTGTGTGTCGTAGGATGTTTAGGAGAATTCCTGGCTTCTACTCACTAGATGCTGGTAGCTCCTCCCCAGTCGTGACAAGCAAAAATCACTTCAGACATTCAGACATTGTCAACTTGCCCACGGCGGGGGGAGCAAAATTAGAATCACGGAGGTAAATTTTATACAGAGTTAGCTGGTTCTAAGCGGAAAACTATTCTCTTATTGCCTGAAGGTTAAACACACACATTCATAAACACAGTCACACACAATACAACGACAAAGTCCCTAAGACAGGGTGGTCCTCATTCCTGATTTTTCCACTTGCATTCACGTGATTTGCTGTAAATGCCTCTAAAGTTTGAGGAGAACATCAAGGTTTCTGTTTTCAAAGTGACCTCAACTGCCTCTAGTGTTTCAGGCATTGAGCTCCAGAAGCCAGCATGGAAGTTTTCAGGCAGATGCAACTCCCAGGCTTCCATTCAGCTTCTATAAAACACCAGGGCACACACAGGCACATGCCTAATCACGAGTGTCTGCTATGTACACCCAAAAATGAAAGCAGACGCAGAAAGATGATTGAAAATGTATTCCATAGGGTTCTAGGGTTGTCATGAAATGCTCTGTTCTGAAGTGTTCTATAAAAATTCCCCACAGATTTTCTGTGACTAGAGGAATGGGACCGTGGGAGGGGTTCTCAGCTGTACTCTGGAATTATTGAGCTGATTCAAAGGAACAGGTTTTCTGTTAATAAACGTACCTGATATTGACTTTAATGTTTATGAACTGGGTCTTTTCTATATGTAAAATATGATTGCAATGCATAAAAGCATGGAGAAGGCATGGCCTCTTGTCTCTAGTATACCAGGACTTTTTTTTTTTTTGAGACCAAGTTTTGCTCTTGTCACCCAGGCTGGAGTGCAATAGCATGATCTCAGCTCACTGCAATCTCTGCCTCCTGGGTTCAAGTGATTTTCCTGACTCAGCCTCTCGAGTAGCTGGGACTACAGGCCCCCACCCCCATGCCCAGCACATTTTCGTATTTTTAGTTGAGACGGGGTTTCAACATGTTTGCCAGACTGGTCTCAAACTCCGGACCTCAGGTGATCCACCTGCCTCGGCCTTCCAAAGTGTTGGGATTACAGGCGTGAGCCACCATGCCTGACCGACCAGGACTATTAATAGCAAATACTGGGTTGGTGCAAAAGTAACTGCAGTTTTTGCCATTGAAAGTAATGGGGAAATCGCAATTACTTTTGCAGCAACATAATATTTCTTAAGTGCTTGCACTGATATAAGAGCTTGACATTCATTTAATCATCGTGACAACTATGTGAGGCAGCTGTCATTATTAAGCCAAGTTTGCAAATGAGGAAAGGAGACAGGGAGAGGTTCAGCATTTACCCCAATTACAGCACAAGCTGATGCCAGAGGGAGATTTGAACACAGGCAGGCTCACTCCACCTAACACCCACCTGTCACCTGCCGGTCCGCCCTTCTCTGCTAACACATTCACTCCACTGACTACACATCACCAGCCGACTGTGATGCTTTCTCATTACCATAAACAATAAAGGGACTCGGATGCCCCAAGTGGGGAGAGGTTAATGGGTTAGTGGTTGGAAGGCTTTGTGGAAGAGGGGATGGGAGCTGGGTCCTCAAGTAGGGAAAGGATTTTGATGGGCTGAGTCAGATGGAGAGAAACACGGCAATGAATGTGCAGAGGAGGTTAGAATTACAATGTGGGCAGGGCATGGTGGCTCACACCTGTAATCCCAGCACTTTGGAGGCTGAGGGGGGCAGATCACGAAGTCAAGAGATCAGAGACCATCCTGGCCAACGTGGTGAAACCCCGTCTCTGCTAAAAATACAAAAATCAGCTGGGCGTGGTGGCATGCATCTGTAATTCCAGCTACTTGGGAGGCTGAGGCAGGAGAAACACTCGAACGCGTGAGGCAGAGGCTGCAGTGAGCAGAGATCGTGCCACTGCACTCCAGCCTGGTGATAGAGGGAGACTGTTAAAAAAAAAATTACAATGTGGAATGTCTCAAAAAAAATTACAATGTGAAGTAAAGTTTGGCTGGGACATAGGCCACCAGTGGAGCAGTGGGGGCGGCGGAGGCGGGGAGGTCACCTGCTGGCCACCTGGCTACCTGTTCCTGCACCTGCTCCCTCCTCACTAGGTGATAGAGGCAGAGGACACTGAAGGGAGGAAACACTAGGGCCATGTGGTGGCCCTGGTGCATCTTTTCCTAAGAACTCCAAATTTAAACTCTCTGCCCTATTATTTCTTCCCTATAGAGATCCTTAGTTCTTTCAAACTTATTTTTTCTTATGGACTGTAGAGACCGCAAGTTTCTCACTGGCCTTGCAAAATATATGTAGAAATTTGACAGTGGGCAATAACAGGATGTTTGGAGCCCTTTTAGCATAAAAACAACAGCAGTAATAGCATCAGAAGTTTGGTTTTTTTTTTGAGACAGAGTCTCATTCTAACCCCCAGGCTAGAGTGCAGTGGTACGATCTTGGCTCACTGCAACCTCTGCCTCCCAGGTTCAAGTGATTCTTATGCTCCATTTCCTGAGTAGCTGGGATTACAGGCGTGCACCACCATGCCAGGCTAATTTTTGTATTTTTACTAGAGATACAGTTTTGCCATGTTGGCCAGGCTGGTCTCGAACTCTTGACCTCAGATGATCCATCTGCCTTGGCCTCCCAAAATGCTGAGATTATAGGCATGAGCCACCATGCCTGGCTGGAGTTTCTCTTATCATAGGCACACTCTGTGTTTCTATGAGTTTTAGCCCCATTCAACCCACATAAAAACCGCAGGCAGGTATTACCGCCTCCCTCTTGACAAATGCGGGCATGGAGGCACAGGTAGTTCAGTGACTCTTTTCTGAAGATCACATGGTAACTGTGGGACGTGGAGCTCAAATCCAGGTCTGTGGATTCCTAGCTGGAGGCGAATTTCACCACATCACATTTTTAAGTACACGTGCCTGAAAAGCTTGCCACTCAGGCAAAATCACAATGAGACTCAGAATCTGTAAGCGACTAAATTCGCCTGGAGTGACATTATTTTTGTGGCGGGTGCTGAGACTGAGAACAGAGTTAAATGTTAGGAAAAAAATTCTAAAGTTTACTGACAAGTGTCTTGGACTCCAAAGTCCCTACCCTCCTCAGACAAGTGTTGGAGGGAAATGGCCACATCAGGGGTGAAGGGGCATTTGTCCACTAGCACACTCCAAGATGTCGTAAGTCCCCAAATCCCCCATGCTTCTGATTTGGTCTTCCAGCAACTATTGGAATAAGGCTATATGCTTTGTGCAACAGCAACCAAAAAGAAGGCAGGAAAGAGGGAAGAAAGGACAGGAAAAAAAAAGAAAGGGAAAAGAAAAAGAACACCGTACTGCGACCACTAGTTATTAACAGCCCAGCCTGTAGTACACAAAGCTGACAGTTATTATGAGTAATTAGCACAAAGGAAGGTTCTGTATACACACTATTTCCAGACATGTTTTTGAAACAAGGGCTTTGCCTTTTACCACCAATAATTTGTCTTGTTGTATGTTGTTACTTACACAGATGTTCCATAATTTTTTGCATATGGCTCAGCCAAAGAAAGCTTTTTCCCCTTCCATTTTTGGGAAAGATGCAACTGACTGTGTAAGGGAGAGGAGAATGTCTAGTTTTTACATAATTTTGATGGCGATGATAGGGGTGCAGCGGCTGGTGCTACTGGGGTGTGTGTGTGTGTGTGTGTGTGTGTGTGTGTGTGTGCGTGTGTGCATGTGTGCCTGTGTGTGTGTGTGTGTGCGCACGCGTGTGTGTGAACAAGATTCTCCACCCAACCTTGCCAACCATATGTTATCTATAACTCTCTTGACTGAGTCATTCCTATGAGATTTGGGAAGGCTGCGTACGTCCAAGGTTCGCGGTGTTTGCTGGGATAACACATTATCAAAAGCTGCCCTAAAAAGGGGTTGAATATTTACAGAAGGAAAACAGAGGCGGGAGAAACGTGAATGCATTTGAGATTTTTGTTATTGTTGTTCTTTCTTGGCAGTCTTTACAACTGAAAACAGCAGAGCCCTCTCATGTTTCTCTGACCTTCCTAAGCACAGTCCTGAATGCACACATACGTATCAGAGAGCAGCTCATCTCCACGTTTTCTGGGGAAGGAGGGTCTGTGCGGATGTGGGGTTTTTTGGGGGAAGCGGGTGTGGGGGTAGGAGTCTAGATAGTAGGAGTGGTGAGATTAAATCCAAGCATACCAGGTTTTTAGAATAGAGAAATACAACCGGCTGAAGTTATCAGGGAGGAAGGGCAGACTAAAAAATATACATCTCTTTTATTGCGATACCACCAATTGAGAGAGCATTCTGCTGGGGGGATGTCTGCCAAGGACTTCTAATTCAGTTTGTTCCACCCATTTTATTTTTAAACTCGAGTGCAGATTTTATTCCTGGAATGTTATAAGATTGGTGTGGGCAGAAATGGGCAAATTTACTTCAGAAGTGCTTTATATCAACTTGGAAAAGACCCTCTGAAATTCTCCAAGTACATTTCAGGGGTGAAGTTCATTTCCTTTTTTTCTGAAGACAGCTACCTTGATTTTGCAGAAGTAAAACTCCAGTATAATTTTGAAAGTGTTTCAAAATAGTGATGCTATCTATTAGATATTTAACTATATTCCAGGGAGTATGGTAACAATTTGCATAGTCTCTCATTTAATTCTCACAACTACCTTATCACCCCCATTTACGGGCGAGAAACTAAGGCAGGGAGAACTGCCAGAGTTGAGTTCAAATCAAGATCTCCATGATATCAAAATCTTTCTTCACCACTATGCAACTGTGCTTTTGTGCATTCATAGCCAGCACATCATACACTATCAATATAACGATGTACTAAATAAATCCACAACTTGGCCATGAAGCTACTATTTATTATTCTAACAGGATGGGGGCAAAAGCAGATTCCTTAGCCTGCTTTTCTGATGAGAGATTGTGGGCGAGTCAAAGACAGTTTGCAAAAGAGGACCGGTCTCTGTGCAGGAGTTTTGACGGTAAACATGTGAGGGTAACCAAAAGCTGGTGGAAGTGGTGGATAACCTATTTATTTTGAAATACCAAATGGCACTAATATAAACACTTGTTCAACCTGCTTTGGCAACATTAAATATTAAGGGAATGTACCTTCTTCCCCTCCTCCAAAAGTATTTACTTCAAAAATTGATTTCCTCTGTCACTAGTCATTGCTGCATTTTGCTCAGTGGTTCTGAGAAACCGCATGGAAAATCACAATGTTACACTTGTTAAATTGACCCTGCAGGGCTCTACCACCAGTACATGCATCATCCCAAGAGGTAAAAAGGCAAGGCTGCCAGGCTCATGCTGAGAATATCATCATGAAATCAACGAGGATATGCAAATCTGTCTGTTCCATAGCTCATTTGCATAGTTTTCCATTGGTTTTGCAGAACCTCTATACTAAATGTCAATTTCCTTTTCTTTCCTAAAGCTTATTAGCTGCGTGTGATGTTTACAGCTTGAAGACCAAACAGATTTAATAGTTAAAACATTTAAACTATATAATTAAAAAGCAGGCAAGGAAGAGGGAAAAAAAGAGGCCCTGATGTAGATCAAACATGTAGATATATTTGTGCTGTTAAAATATGCTTTCCAAGTTTGGAAGATGCGGAGGCCTCATGCATGTCTGTGCACACATAAGCACCACCACAAAATTTGCTTAACCTATTTTTTTTTCTTTTCTTTTCTTTTCCTTTTTTTTTTTTTTTTTTTTTTTTTTTTTTTTTTTTTTTTTTTTGTAATGATCTCGCCACAGCCGAGAGATTTGCTTATTTTTTTTTTTTTTTTTTTTTTTTTTTCCTTTTTTTTTTTTTTTTTTTTGTAATGATCTAGAAAAAGCAGAGAGATTTGCTTATAAACTATGAAGGGCTTGAACCGAGTCACGGAGTACACATTTTACTCACAACGAAATTTGAATGGAAGTCTGCCAATGTCTGGGCTGACATTCAAACATTCTGAGTTTCTATGTATTTCAATCTCTCAAAACTAATGTTTTAAAACTCTTGATATTTTCTGAGGCACTACACAGTTCCATCCTCACCTCTCAGTTCAGAGTGAATATACAGCGATAATTCTGCTCAAAAGAAATGCAAAGATCTTGTGCTGTGCAGCATGGAGCTGGATCTACTGCAACAATACAATGAATATGGGTTTTGTATTATTTTCCTTTGTGCCTCAGATTTAGAAACAGGGTGAGAAAGGCAGGTTGAAGAAATCTTTTAAAAATCTATAAATATTTAAATATTAGTCACTTACGTAGTAGACATTGTCCTATAGCCATGCTTTATAGAATAAAGTGTAGAATCTTTTACATTTCATGTGTCATCTGAGTACAGTACCTACTACTGCTACTAGCTATTAGTTCACAGCTCTGCCAGGAGGTAATTGGTGATCTACACCTTCTGAATACTTCTTTACTGGGAACTTTAGCACAATTAGCTGATATATCAACTTTCACCTGGACTGCAAGAGAAACAGCTGTTCAATATTAAAATTAAATTTTATAGTTGTTGGCTTTAAGGAACAAAAGCAGAACTGAGTGCTCTTAGGAGATTTTTGAGGTGTGCAAAAAACAGCAACCTACTCCTACAGGCAAAGAGAGATGTCCCTCCTGGTTAAGCACCCCTTTGTCACCTGCAGCCCAGGGGAAGCTGTGGTAAAGCATCATTTGAAAGTTTTACCACGTTGGGGCTGCAAGCACATCGTCTTGATGGAATGCAGCTGCATAGCTCTTTACTGTCAAACATGACCCATTCTGTTTTAAATTCCTTCCTCTAACACGGTGACAGGCAGCATGACATGAAACAGGTGCATTAAGGGGCATGAAACAGAACAAAAGTAAGAAAAGTGCTCAAATGAAGGGCAGAAATAGTGAAGCCAGAGTGACAGTCTCTAGATCCGGGTCTCAGCAGCTCTGCCCAGGAGTTCCTGCCAGAGCTCAGGCGAGCCACTGATCAGCTCTGTGCCCCTACCTCCTCCTCTGCCAAACGAGGGTCACGATGCATCCTCTAACCTCAGAGAATTTCTGTGAAATTGAGAAACTTACAACAAGCACTCAGCAAACACAGATGCCAAACTATTATCTCATAATTCAATGTGCCCAAATCAGACTGAGACAAGTAAAACCCCAAATTAATTTGATACCATATGCTATGGGTTACATTTTCCAAAAACCTCCAGAAATTGGCATTTATGATATTTGTGGGTTCATCCTTTTCCATGTACAGAAACATGTGCACACATCAAAACAGACCCAGTTAAGTCTTAATTATCTAGTGGAAGATTATCCAAGATTCTTACTGTTTCTCCCTTTCCCTGTTGCCCATTTTTAGCCCTTTTTGGCAATTCCTCCACTATCAAAGAAAAGAGATGGTGTGCGAATCAATCAACCCCTCTCCTTGTTCACTGTAATTTCAATTACCTGTGCTACCTCAGCCTCCACTGGCAGGGATGGGCGAGGAGGTACTGTCTTTGTCCTCAGAATTGGATGGAAAGCATTCATCTGTGCTATTGGGAAATGATGCAAACTTAATTTCTCTCTCCCTTTTAAAACTTTGCTTACTGAATGGAAATATTCCTGAGTTCTGTTTATTTAGTTCTATATTTATGTACCTTCCTTTTAAAATAGAGAATGAATGTTAATGTTTCTTTGATGACTCAGTGTGTATTATCAGTAACAGTCCATTCATGATGGCACCGTACCACAAAGCATAATTTTCTATCTGCTTCTGAGTGATTCTTCATTCTCCCTTGATCTCTGTCATTTAATACATCTAAGTTTTTCACTCAACCGATCAAATATTTATGGAGAATCTACCATACGCCAGGCACTGTGCTACCAGGAGCTGAAGATTGAACGGGGAAAACAGGAAGCTGTCTGCTCCCATAGGGCTTCTTAGTTGGGGAGCAAAGACATTCATGACATAATCACACAAATACCTCTTTTTATATGTAAAAAATGCTGTAGGCCAGGCACGGTGGCTCATGCCTGTAATCCCAGCACTTTGGGAGGCCGAGGCAGACAGATTGCCTGAGCTCAGGAGTTCGCGACCGGCCTGAGCAACATGGTGAATCCCCGCCTCTACTAAA
>NW_016107336.1:3465100-3485411 GCF_001604975.1 Cebus imitator
AAAAAAAAAAAAAAAAATGCTGTCAAAGAAAAGAACAGGGTGATGGGAACAGCTGGCTAGGGAAGCTGTGGCTCCTAGAAGATGGTTTTTAGGACTAGAATGGCAACAGTGGGCCTGGAGGGAGGGAGAGCATTCAAAAGACATGGAGGAGGCTGCATCAGTAGGACTTGATGACACATTAGATGCAGAGCAAGAGGGAGAGAAATGCTTCAAGGAAGATTTTTGGGCACCAGATGATGCCAATGGCTGAGATGGGGAATACTTGGGTCGACGAGGTTTGGTGGGATGGTGATGGTTATAACTTTGGCTTTGAACGGCCTGTGTTCAGGTGACACTGTGGTAACCAACAGAAGCTGCAGAGTAGGCAGCTGGAGACACAGGCCCGGAGACATGGATGCGCGAGTCATGGGTCCATCAAGGCACAGTGAGTTTGGATTAGATCATCTAGCAGAAAAACTTCACTGGAGAAGTGAAGTGGTCTAGAGACTAAGCCATGAGGAACTCTAACACTTAGTGGCATAGAAAGCAGGTAGAAAGGGAACGCCTGAAGACTTAGGAAGGAGGGGCCAGAAAGGGCACCAGAAGAGAGTGGTGTTAAGGAAGCCAAGAGAGGAGGGCATTTAGACAGGAGGGAGAGCAGCAGAGAAACTGAGATGAGAGCTGCTATTAAAACACAGCTGGTCCAGCGACATGGGATGGCATGAAAATCACCGATGACCAGGCGGGAGACAGGTGGACTGCGGGGGGCAAGAAGCAAGCTGAAGCTGGCTAAGGAACGTCCTTGGGCCGTCTCCTAGCAGAGGCGGTAGAGCAGCGGCTGAAGGTGCAGGCTCTGCAGGTGGGCTGTTAGGGCCCAGGTTCCACTTAACCACGAGACCTGAAGCAAGTTACCTCATGTCTCTGGGGCTCAATTTTCTCACCTGTAAAACTAGAGTAACAGTGCTCACCTACTAAGTTGCTGTGAGGTTGTGCTGGGTTTTTGTTTGTTTGTTTGTTTTGAGATAGGCTCTTGCTCTGTCTGCCAGCCTGGAGTGCAATGGCGCGATCTCGGCTCACTGCAATCTCCACCTCCTGGGTTCCAGCGATTCTCTTGCCTCAGCCTTCCAAGTAGCTGGGACTACAGGAACCTGCCACCATGCCTGGCTAATTTTTGTATTTTTAGTAGAGATGGGGTTTCACCATGTTGGTCAGGTTGGACTCGAACTCCTGGCCTCGGTGATCTGCCCACTTTGGCCCCCCAAAGTGTTGGGATTACAGGCATTAGTCACTGCGCCCGGCCTTCTGTGAGGTTCCCCAGTGACTGACTCATAGTAGTTGGCAAATAAATACTGGTTTTATATTATTATTAACACCCTCATAACCAATTACATCAGTATTTATTGAGCATCTATCTGCCAGGCACTGTACTAGATGCTGAAAAAGAACAATCAACAAAAACAAGTAATTATCTATCCTCATGGAAATAAAAGATTTATAATGAAGTAATTTCCATTAAATGTTGATAGATGCTAAGCAGAAAAGGGAACTCGGGCGGTGGTCTGGATGACAATTTTTTCAAGCTTGTCAGTCAAAAAAGGCCTCACAGAGACCGTGACTTTTGAGAAAAAAGCCTGAAGAAAGAGAAATGGAAAGCAACGTGGCGACTAGAGGAAGAGCCTTCCTGGCAGAAAGAACAGAAGGTCCCAAGGTCCTGGGGTGTGCTCTGTGTGGCGTGTGGGAGGAACAGCATCCAGGCGGTGTGAGCTGAGTAAAGGGGGTGGGAAGCAGGAAACAAAGTCAGAGGGTGGGGGCGGCGAATTCTCTGAGCCATGATAAAGTCTGAGGTTCTCACTCTGAGTGAGCTGTGAGGTGCTGGAGGGTTTTGATCAGAGGAACTACAGGGTCTGAACGACATTCTCACCAGTTCACGCTGGCTGCTGTATGGAGGAGACAGTCTGAGAAGAAGGAGAAAGCCTAGTCAGGAGGTTACTGAGGAGCTCCAACCAAGAGATGATGGCAGTGTGGACCCGAGGGATTGTGTAGGAGAAAAACAGGCGTCAAGGGCAACGTCAAGGACTTTGGCCTGAGCAACTGGAAGGAGATGGGAAGACATGGGAGGAGCAGGTTGGGGTAGAATATCAAGAGTTCATCCCACTGGAGCCAGTTAAGAGTCAGTGGGATATGCAAGCCTGAGTTCAAAGAAAAGGCCCAGGCTGGAGAAAGTGTCGGCTTTGAGATGGTTTGAAGACATCAACAAAGCACAGACTAGGCTGGAGGACTGAGCCCCGAGGCTCTCTCACATTTGGAAACCAGAGGCTGCTGCTTTCCACTCTGATTGTTCCATTTGTGATTAGGCTGTACCGGCTGAGGGTGGGAGTGCAAACTGGCACCACCCCCATGGAAGGGTATTTGGTGCAGATAAAGTTCCATCAAATGGCAAACCCCGAAGCTACACATGTATACATGGGAACGGCTGCGCGGCACAGGTGCATGGCAGATCTCAGCGCACTTCACCTGATGTTTCTGCTCTTCCCACGCCCTAAGTAGCTGAGCAAACAGCAAGTCAGAAGGCAGGGCCGTGGGAGGCAGAGGCCAGACGTGGCTGGAAATCAAAGGGACGACTTATAACCTTACTGTTCTGCCAAATACCTACAGAACTCATAAGACTCCCTGGATAATTTTATATTTTTGTTGTCTTTCTCTCTTTTTCTCTCTCTTTTTTTTTTTTTGAGACAGAATCTTGCCTCTGTTGCCCAGACTGGAGTGCAACGGCACAACCTCAACTTACTGCAACCTCCGCCCCCCAGGTTCAAGCAATTCTCCTGTCTCAGCCTCCCAAGTAGCTGGGACTACAGGAGCACACCACCACATCCAGCTAATCTTTGTATTTTTAGTAGAGTTGGGGTTTTACCATATTGGTCAGGCTGGTCTCAAACTCCTTGCTGTATTATTTTCTAACAGAAAACATAGATAATCAAAGCTCCCTGTTTCTCTTCCTGCTTTAATTATAATTTGATTAACTTACAAATTATTGGTATTCCCTGTTGTTCCAGCCCACTTGAGGATATAATTTCTGTTCATCTCTTCCTAAATGCATAAGTCGGCTCAGCATAAAGTATAATTACTTGATAACCATGGAAGCTAAGAGGGAGTGTAAGGAGAGCTTCCTGTATTTTGAAATGCATTGTCTGTGGACCTTGTCTGGGGAAGAGGGTGCCATGCTAATTCTGGCCTTGACTACTGTGGGTGTTCAAGAAGCAGCATTATGCTATAGGAAGATGTGGCACTTCTGGTCAGAACTGTTTTTTTTTTTTTTTTTTTTTTTGGACGGAGTCTCACTCTGTTGCCAGGCTGGAGTGCAGTGGCCTGATCTCAGCTCACTGCAACCTCCACCTCCAGGCTTCAAGCAATTCTCCTGCCTCAGCTTCCTGAGTAGCTGGGATTACAGATGCCATCCACCATGCCCAGGTCATTTTTTGTATTTTAGTAGAGACGGGGTTTCACCATGTTGGCCAGAATGATCTCGATCTCCCGACCTCATGATTCGCCCGCCTCAGCCTCTCAGTGTGCTGGGATTACAGGGATGAGCCACCACACCTGGCCGGTCAGGACTTCTTATAGCAGTGGTCCCCAACCTTTTTGGCACTGGTCCATCAGGCTGGGGGTAGGGGAATCAGGCATTAGACTTTCGTAAGGCAGGTGCAACCTAGATCCCTCACATGTACAGTTCACAATAGGGTTGACATTCCTATTAGAATCGAATGCTGTATCACTGGCCTGACAGGAGGTGGAGCTCAGGCAGAATGCTGGCTCACCAGCCACTTACCTCCTGCTGTGCCATCCAGTTCCTAACAGGCCAGAGGCCCATAATGGTCCATGGCCCCGGGGTTGGGAAACCCTGTCTTATAGGACCTGACACCCAATTTCTGCCACCTGAAAAGCCAAGAACGATAACAATGGACTCCGTTGACTTTTTAGCAGAAATAAAAGTTTCTTGTTTACTTCTTTTCTATCCAAAATGTTACACCACATCATAGGGCACTGATAATGAAATAATACATTTAGTGTCAGGTTTGAGTCAGGTTTCGTTGTTGTCAAAAGAAAGGTAAAGGTGATGTTCAATCCATTGCCCTTGTAGACAGTAAATTTTAATTAGAAATGAGGAGTCCTACAACTCAACTTTACAAGTCTCCTGAAACATACCAAGATACTGTCTTTCTGTAGGCTCAGAGCACATATAATCAGATGAGTGGTCCACTTACTGTGTATACTGTATATTTTATCCAAGAATGATTTACATTTATAAATCCAGCAAGGAGGATCTCAGAAAAATATTTATGAGATAGACTTCTTAGGCAGACGGACTATCAAGAAACTCTTAAAATAAGAGAATGAAAAAGAACGTAGTGGTTCTGTACATAAGCCCCGTCAGCCTGTACATGGCAGGCACTCAATCAATGCCGAATGAAGGAGTGACTTCGTAAGGGGAACTAAGAAGCAATTCAAGTTGCTATTCTGGAGTCTCTTGTGTAAGATGGGAATCAAGTGTAAAGAGTCATTAATAGAATTTAATAAGGAAAGCTTTCAAAAGAGGAAACTCCAAAGTTACTCTTTCATTACTGGATTTCTCAGATTCTCAGTGGATCTAAATTTAAATTGCACAGGAAACAAGACCCTTTGCCAAAAGGTGCTAAATCTAACACACACTATAAGAAGCACGTTTGCCCATCCTGTGTTCTCTGGTATGAAAGGCCCCCAAGAATGTGAAAAGAACAAAACAGACAAAGCAGAGAGCTCCTTTATAGTGTTACTATCTAGCTAGTAAAAGCCAGAAACAAAAATGTGATGATCAATGGCAATTTGACAGCTACATTTGTAGTTATAACGAGTCAATTCTCAGAGGTAGAGACTTCTTTTCAGGGGGGAATAAGGGTTGAAGTGGGGTAAGGATGCTGACTGGCCCATCAGAATGTGTACCAGAGTGAGTCAGGGGGCTTTTTCAGCCTCAGAGTTACCATTTACTCAGAGTCCAGGGTCCTACCAAGGCTAAACTTGATCTCCATGGTGTCTTCTGGTGAGTTAGTAGTGGCTGGTTTCATACTGTGTTAATTTAGAAAAGGTACAAGCACCAATTTTATTTTTGACATATGTTAAACAAATAACAAATCGAGCTTGTTTTGTTTTTTCAAGGCACTTTGTCACTTTTCTGTTTTGTTGTCCTTAAAAAACATTTACTAAAAAAATCTGTGATTGAAACCGAACTTTTCACATTTGGAAGTATTTGAGGTTTAATCCAGAAGCATTAGTATTTAGCAGAAACATCTTCTCAAGCACTATGAAAAAATTAAAATGGGGCTGGGTGAGGTGGCTCATGCCTGCAAGTAATCCCAGCATTTTGGGAGGCTGAGGCAGGCAGATCACCTGAGGTCAGGAGTTTGAGACCAGCCGGGGCAGCATGGTGAAACCCTATCTGTACCAAAAATACAAAAAATTAGCTGGGCGTGGTGGCACACACCTGTTGTCCTGGCAACTTGGGTGGCTAAGGTGGGAGGATTGCTTGGACCCAGGACTCAGAGTTTGCAGTGAGCTGAGATAGCACCACTGTACTCCAGCCTGGGCAATAGAGTCAGACCTTGTCTCAAAACAAAAAGAAAAGAAAAAAGAAAACAAAGTGGGGATTCAGGGAAGATGACGGTGCCCATGTCAAAGGTAGCAGAGTTTAAAAACATTTTTCAGAATCCCTGTCCTCCTCCTCCCTGCCAATAACAATAGCAATAATAACAACACAAATGACAACAAAAACAGAGAAACTGGGATTGCACAACCAAAAACTCACGGACGACACCAAGACAAAATGAGGTTACCGTGTGTTCCATAAACCTGAAGACAGGAACAAGTGTCGCCGAACCATTTATAGTAGTAGAACCAGGCAGAAGCAACATCTGTGCAAGAGAAAGTTGGAACAGAGGCAGTGGACATCTGAAGGCTTTGGGACAAAGGACTCCCAAGTTTCCAAAGGTCCTTACTGCACCATGAGCAGGCTGATGAGCTATGTTTAGCATAGCATCACCACTGGTAAGTGGATCCTGCAGAATCCAATTCATGGCGTGAGAGCAAGGAACCCTGGGAAGGTCTGAAGGTGTTTAGGTGCTATGGAGCCAGGGAGGTCTTGAGACCAATAAAACTAAGCTTCCTTCCATGACCAAATCACCTTGAGAAGAAACTTTCGAGAGGAGAATCCAAATTGAACATGCCAGTAATAATTTAGTCAAAGTGAAGGGAGGGGGCAGATCCAAGTGAAGGGAAGCAGAGAAGATGAAGCTAAGAAAATATAGGCCATATTGTATCCTTCCATGGAAACCACAGGAGAGAGAGTTCTGCAGTCTAAACACTAGAAGAGATTTTCTGGCCCATCTCTTATCCCTAAAAATACAGGAAAACTCATTCCACGTAAAAACGAGTAACAAAATAGGACTGTGGTCAAATGTAGTGCACAGTTATTAGAAGAAGAAAACTCAGAATAGCATTTTTACCACAGAGACATGCCCACAAAATAGATGAAAACTTTATATTAATATTTCAAAAGAGCTAAAAGAAAATGAGGAAATAAGAAGAGAGAAAGGAACACTAATCCCAACAAAAACACTCAGAAATGAAGTGACTGGAGAAAATAAATATTTGGATAGAGAGAGGCAAAAAAAAAAATGGGAAAGAATTTCAAGTACAAGAAAAAAAAATCCATTTTCGAGATGAAGGCCAAATAAGAAGCAACCCAAGAGGGAATACACATAACAGACAATCCTTGAGGAATGCTTAAAAAATAGAAAGGAGAAAGTGTTAAACATCAACAAGAAATGAGGAAAGAAACAGAATTCAGGAGAAAGACTCAGGGGGAAGACGAACAAAGAAAATCAAACATAACATTATAATAAGAGCCTCTGAAGAAGAAAACCAAAGCAATAAAAACAGCGAATGCTTAAAATCATGAGTCAAGCATAATTTCTAGAAGTAGAAAAAGTTTTGAAACTATATATTGACAGAATACTCCATGCACCTGGGAAAACTGACCTAGGAAAGAAACCTCCCACAAAACAAACACACACACACACACAAAACAAACAAACAAACAAAAAACAACCCCCACCCACCACCAAAAAACAAAACGAAACAAAAAATGCTGGACCCTCAGGTAAAATAATTGAGTTACTTATAAGGGACAGAAAATTAGAGTGTCAGATTTTTCAAGAGCCAGGCTTCATGCTGGAAGTCAGTAGCATGACACTCATGAAAGACAACTAAGCCAAGGATCTTACAGATTTTATACCCAGCCAAAATGATCTTCAAGCCAACAACAATCTGTTATGAATATGCAAAGACCCAGGGAATATTGTTTGCAGAAATCCTTAGTAATCTGCAATGGAGAAGGGTCAGACAACCAGCCTGGCTGGAAAGGCACTGGTATGAAGACTGGGTGAGCATTTAACACATTATCAGCTGTAGATCTATTACTGAAAGATGATTACACAGAAACAATGCTACATATAGCCAGAATGATATAATGACTATGTGCTCTGACAATATAGACGGTACAATGATTCTCTCTCTCTCTCTCTCACACACACACACACACACACACACACACACGGGAAGAATATGAAAGGAAAGAGAATAAGCTCACTGATACAGTTGTTAAGTGGGAGCAAAAGGATATTACTTTAAATCAAATGATGGCCAGAGAAGAAAAGAAGAAAGTAGGTGTTATTACTAAGAATTTCAAAATCACTCAGAGCTGGAAACCAATAAACAACAGCTAAGAAAAGTGTGGAGGACACGAAGGGTAGTATATTAAGGAATTAATGTAAATATTCTTATTGGAAGGCTGGGCGTGGTGGCTCATACCTCCCAGCATCTTGGGAGGCCAAGGCGGGTGGATCACTTGAGGCCAGGAGTTCAAGACCAGCCTGGCCAACATGGCAAAACCCTGTCTCTACCAAAAATCCAAAAATAACCTGGGTGTGGTGGCACATACCTGTAATCCCATCTACTCAACTCAGGGGGCTGAGGCATGAGAATTGCTTAAACCCAAAAGGCAGAGGCTGCAGTGAGCCAAGATGGTGCCACTGCGCTCCAGCCTGGGTGACAGAGTGAGGCCTGGCTGAAAAAAACAAAACAAAACAATAAAATAGCAGGCATGGTGGTGCATACCTATAGTCCCAACTACTTGGGGGGCTGAGGCAGGAGGATTGCTTGAACCTAAGAGGTCAAGCCTGCAGTGAGCCAAGATCGTACCACTGTACTCCAGCCTGGGTGACAAAGTGAGACCGTGTATCTAAATAAATAAATCGATAGATCTATTGGAGCTCAAAACAACAACAACAACAGCCCTACCTAAATAATATGATTGCTTATAATAAAAATGAAGGATATGTGTAAGAATGGTTATTCATAGAGAAAGGGGAAAATAAAGCAGACAGGCATGAAAGACAGACTTCAATGACTTTATCTTGTTTTGTGGGTTTTATTTCAGGAGAATTTAAATACTTTTATGTAATTATTGAACAAGAATCACTTTTCCAAAGCCTTTTAGAAAGTTTCAAGTTAAAATCAATGAACTCAAATGTATACCCAGTTACTGGCATAAACACACAGACTGTAACCATTCCAAGGGACCCTAACATGTTGTCATACAATTGTCTGTCTCTAGCCCAGTGGACTAAAAACCAATACAAAACCAAACATACAAAATTAAAAAAAAAAAAACAAACTTTAAACGTTTTCAGCAAGCATATTGTTACAGTGTCACTGGCATTTGGGTTTGGAAATTATTGCAAGTGTAGTGTGGGATGAAGTAAATGAGTAAATTGTGTTGGTGTGAGTGAGAACTGCTATTTTCAGTTTGAGAGAAAGCAAATACTGATGTAAAATGAATGAAGTTAAGTAAAAGCCTTGTGGCGCATCAGTATAAACTCTTGATGTATTTTACCTTAAAAAAACATACACACAATCGATCTGTATCTATATCTAGAGACACACAGATTTCCCATCTCTGGCTGTGGCCACTGAAAGAAGGAGAAACAATATCCAACCCAATGAGAATAGTCCTCCTGGGGCCCGGCCTCTGGTCTCCAAATACCATTTCTCACTAAAAGAAACCAGGTCTCCTTGGAAAAAAGCTGATCCTAGAGCTGAGGCAAGAAGTCTCCAAGATGAGCCTGAAACATAGCGTCAAACTAGAAAGCAAGGAAACCATCAAAGACAGCCAGTACTGCATTAAAAGGACTTAGCAGCCAAATTGAATAGAATCTCGATGGTAAGAGAGAGGACCATCTGAACATGAAAAAGGGTAATCACTGTCATGGATTGAAACACAACAGATACGTCGCAATCTATGAGTTCATGGTCATGCTTTTAGAACACAGTGACTTGGTTTGACACTGTGAACCAATTCTAACTTGAAAACTGGTAAATAAAGAGACAGAATCTAGTCTACTGCCCTGCTTTTCCTAAAAAACCTGAAGCACTGAGTAGATAAATTATAGATGCAAGGAGTTTCTCTTGGTGAACAATAATTCCTGCTAATAAATGAACAAAGAATAATAGAATTAGACTACCACTATTTTGCAATCCCTGATAAATTTATGAATTCAGACAACAATCTTGCTGCAAAAGGAGATGCCAGCAACCATTACCTCTTGAAGAAAATACACAACACCAACTATGAAGTAGTCAGGCAAAGCAAAGCAAACAAAACAATGCCTCTAGAGCTTCCTAGCAATTCCCAGGAAATTCAGGAGACAGAGGGATATGCTTAGCAACTCTACATGCAGGCAATCATCCAAACCCAGACGGCGGGAAATTCTACCAGACAAATGGTCTGGTTTCTCAACAGAAAAAATTGCAACATAAAAAAAGCCAGAGGTGATACTGAGTAGTGTTAAAAGAGGCTTAGGAGACAGAAATGACCTTTATTTGGACATGGTGCAAATAAACTATTAAAAAATCCTACAACATAAAACATGTTAATAAGTCAATTAGGAAAATATAAATACTGATGAATATTTGATGATATTGAGAAATGACTGTTAATTCATTTTTCGGTGTGATGATGATGTTGTAAGTTGTGTATCAGAAGAAGAATCCCAATCGTTTATAGAAATACTACAGTATTTTATAGATATTTTAAGTCAACAATTATCTGTTATGAAGATGCAAGGTCCAGGGAATACTGTTACTTGGAATTTGCTTCAAAATAATCCAGGTGCAGAGATGGAGTGGAAAAAATGATGTTGGCTCTGCTGCTGAATGGGGTGATCGGGCAGGGGCATTCCTTCACCATCTCTCTACTTTCAAATGTGTTTGATATTTCTATAACACAATGTTAAAGTTCCTTTGGGAATTCTGCGGTGTTTTTCAACATGGTTTCCCACAGCTGTCCTCTGGGATACCTATGAAAATTCACATTCCTAACGTCAGCTGACTTGGGGTACTTCTCAAAATTGAAAGTCTCCCAACCCCAGATTTGTGAATCAGAACTCCTGGGAGTGAAGCCCAGAAAATTGTATTTTACATACACTAAGCAGGTAGGTCTTCTGCACACTCCATTTTGCTTTAGTTATTTGCATGAAATAAATTATTTCTTTTTCAAGGGGTTTTAAACAGTTTAATCTAAACATTATTTTTTCTATTAAAAGAACTTTACAGTGACCTAAATATCCTTCACATGGTATTGTTTCATTTCAATAAAATGTACCCTGTTGGTGTCATATACCAACAAGTACATAGCCTTAAAATTGTATTACGGGAGAAGGGGATCAGACCATACTCTCCACAGTCTGCTGAGCGTGTGGTTAATAAAGTAGAGGAACTGGCCTAGTGTAATCTGTATCAAATGTGCCTTTTGTATGGAAGACATGCTTGGTGACAGAGAAGATAAGTTTGCGTTTTTTAAAAAGCGATTTGAACTCAGCGACAGCATTAGCATATATTTCCAGACTGTATAACTATTCCTAGAATCACGAGAACTGTTTTCCAAAAAGAGTGTGTCCCTTATCCTTAACATAAGGAACATAATTCTTTCTAATGATGGTGCTTATCACTAGAAGCCAGAGGCTTGTTAATTGACTCAGTTTCCCCAGCATGTAAATATAGTGTCCCAGGATGATAGACAATCAGAAAGAGACATCAATAGCAAAGGTATTTTTAATTGTATTTTATTTGATTTTTAAAAAATGTTTAATTAATTAATATTTTTGAGACAGGGTCTCGCTCTGTCGCCCAGGTTAGACTGCAGTGGTGTGATCTCGGCACACCGCAACCCCTGCCTCTCGGGTTCAGGCCATTCTTCTGCTTCAGCCTCCTGAGTAGCTGGTATTACAGGTGCCCGCCACTACACTCTGCTAGTTTCTGTACTGTTAGTAGAGACGAGGTTTCACCATGTTGGCCAGGATGGTCTCAAACTCCTGGCCTCAAGTGATTCACCTGCCTTGGCTTTCCAAAGTGCTGGGATTAGAAGTATAAGCCACTGTGCTCTGCTTATTTTTATTTTTTATTAAGACAGAGTCTCACTATGTTGCCCAGGCTGGTTTTGAACTTCTGGCATCAAGCAATCCTCCCTCCTTGACCTCCCAAAGTGCTGGTATTACAGGTGTGAGCTACTGCGCCTGGCCTAATAGCAAAGGTACTCATAAAAAATAGGAGAGCAGAAAGGGACAGAACCAGCACTTAGTAAGCATTACTAAAATGCTAGTTACAGTCTTAGAAGCTTTATATAGGATTTCTAATTTAATCTTTATTGAAGCATGTAGCTTTTAAACTTATTTAAAAGCTCCAAAGATTCTACCAACGAGCTTCAGAGCATCTGCATTTTATTTTTAAATTGAATTTCTCACTATTAAGTAACTGTAATTTCAAAAGCACTCCATGTGTCATATAGTAGAATAGCACTTAATTCAGGGGTTTGGGTCTAAAGTTCCTACCCAATGCAGAATGTGTGGGTTCAAAAGTATCCTTGAGGCCGGGCTCAGTGGCTCACGCCTGGAATCCCAGCAGTTTGGGAGGCTGAGGCAGGTGGATCACGAGGTAAAGAGATTGAGACCATCCTGGCCAACATGGTGAAACCCCATCTCTACTAAAAATACTAAAATTAGCTGGGCTTGGTGGTGCACACCTGTAATCCCAGCTACTCTGGAGGCTGAGGTGGGAGAATCACTTGAACCCAGGAGGTGGAGGTTGCAGGGAGCCAAGATTGCACCACTGCATTCCAGCCTGGTGACAGAGAAAGACCCCATCTCAAAAAATAAAAATAAAAATTAAGTATCCTTGAAATTGTAAGGTGCAAATCAGGTCAGTGGCTTGTTCGACTAATACTGTTCCACTCAAACCTTTCGATGCTTCCCGTTATATTTATGGTAGAAACCACAGTCCTGATCCACGTCAAGGCTTAGAAGGCCCTACATGATCAGACCCCAACTATGTGAGACGCTCCTCCTCTTTTTTCCTGCCCGCCTCCCTCCTATATTCTGCTCCCGCATCCTGGCCTCCACACTGTCTTCCACATCCAGGCACAACCCTGTTCCTAACTACAGTCCTCCTCTGGCAAATGAGTTCTCTTCATTCAGGTTTCTGCTGGGATGTGTCCCTCCTTGGTTGCCTTGTCTGAAAGAGCAGGCCCCCTCTTCCCTCGCCCCTCTGATTCTTTTCTTCATTCATCACAGGTGATGTTATACCACAAAGTTCTTGTTGGTTTAAGTTTGTTTCCCGTGCTAGAATGATGCTCCCTATTTATTTATTATTGATATATCCCAGGTGTACATATTTTGGGGGTACAAGTGATATGTACTACTGAATCCTAAAACATACTCCTTCTTTCTAACTGCATTTTTGTATCACTCACTAAATAACTTCTCTTCATCCTTGATCCAGCTGTAGCACCTATGAGTTGTAGCACAGAGAAGGCGCCCTATAAGTATTGGTTCAATACATAAAAGTGTCTTACTTTGCCCATCAAGGACACTACACCCAGTTTTTGTTTATACCACCCTGTGCAACAATGCTCACATACAGTAGAATTTGGAAACCACTGAGCTAGGCTAAGGCCCAAGAGGAAAGCCTACACCAGATCAGTGTCTGGATATCCACAATGCACCTTTGACGTCCCTAGTGGAAACCAAGCTTTCTTGCTTGCATGAAAGTTTTCCTTAATTCCATTTTGTTAGTAAGTCTCTATGTCTTCAAGATTTGCCAACTGATTTGTTTGTTGTTGTTGTGAGGGTGAAATGGGATAGCAGAGTTCTTCTGAAGTTAGATTCTTAGTTACCCCGTTAATCAAATGTAACTTCCATCCCGGTATCATGATGACCACTAATGGGCCAGTGCCTACTTCCAGGGTTGTGCAGATCTCAAAATAAAGGCATCCTATCATCTCAGTGACATCCTGTTTCTCAGGCAGGAAGGTTACAGCACTACCAGCTTTTTTTTTTTTTTTTTTTTGGAGAAAAAGTTTCATTCTTGTTGCCCAGGCTGGAGTGCAATGGCATGATTTTGGCTTACCACAACCTCCACCTCCCGGGTTCAAGCAATTCTCCTGCCTCAGTCTCCCAAGTAACTGAGATTACAGGCATGCACCACCAGGCCTGGCTAATTTTTTTTGTATTTTTATTAGAGACGGGGTTTCTCCATATTGGTCAGGCTGGTCTCGAACTCCCAACCTCAGGTGATCCACCCACCTCAGCCTCCCAAAGTGCTGGGATTACAGGCATGAGTCACTGCACCCGCCCTCATCATTTTTTTTTTAAACATATAAACATAAGTTCTTACATCCATTTGCATGAAATTTCGAAAGTGAGCACCCTAGTATAGTATGATTGTATCACAGTCAATTAATGGCCAAGGCCACACAAAACAGCCTGAGTTCTTGTCCTCAGTGAATTTTGGTATGTAATAACTAAATTTGTGGCATAAAATCGTGTAATAAAATTAAATATTGGCATTAAACTGTCAGAGGTACCTGGCTTATGGTAGCCAAATAGCACGGATTAAATCTAACGTTCAAGATTGGACTCACCATGCAAAGCAGACAATTTCTTCCTTCTAAAATTGGATAGAGATGGGCCCTCACTCAGGCTTATGAATTTCTTTTTTTTGGACATCAATAAGCATCTCATTAATGCTATAATTTAAAAAGTGTTTTCTCCCTCTAATGGAAGATTTAGGCTAGAGGAAGCTCTCATTGGTCCTCCCAACTGGAGGCTTACCAATTAAAAAATTTAAATGGTTTCATATTATTAGTGATTTCAACTTTGAAACAAGCCGTTTCTTCTCTTCCTTTTAAGCGAATATGTTTTAAGTGGTAAGTTTAAGTGAACAAATATCCTGAGCTAGCAAAGTAACTGTTTTAAAAAATAAAACAACTCATTATTATTTGCAACTCCTTATTTTAGGGAACTGGATTTTCTCAACACTGCGTAACAACATAAAAAAATATTCCTCACAACAAAAGGCAATAAATTGGAAACCGAAGTTAAAGAAGACTGCAGCTGTCATCTCTAACACTGCTTTGAAATTTCTGTGTTCATCACAAAGCTCCATTGTTCTTTTTTCTTGATTTTGTAAGTCAGCACACTGAAATCTAACATACATTATGCTAACAAAATTGTCCTTTATTTGTTTCATATATTGAGGTTTCAAGATTGTGTTTGAAAAACAAGTTGAGACTAAAAATATTTGTAAACTACCAAGTAAAGGTAATGAATAATACAGAATTTGTACCTGTGCAGGATCATTGCCATAGCTATCTAATGCCTAAGTACAAGAAAGAGAAGCAAAAGTTTTAAAAAAGAAAATAGTCCTTGTGGAACTATGTTCCCCTACACATTGGGATATAGATAATGTATGAATGACTAACTTAACCTTCCTCTTCTTTTTCACGTTTGGGGGCAAGAAGGCAAAGCCTGGAATAATCACTGATGAAACACGTGTTTACACCCAAGCGTGGTTCTTAGAGAATGGAAGAATGGGAGCTGAATAGTTCCATCTGCCAGTGATAATGTAGCTTCCATCACCCTTCCCATCTAGTGCTCTTGGATTCAAGGAAAGAATGTGCTTTGGAAGAGAGGGCAGGGGTTTATTACTCAGAGAGATGTAGGTTCAAAGCCAGCATGCTTATTATTAGCAGGGTAACTCTGAGCTGACTCACTCCCATTACACTGAGTCTCTCTTATCTGCAACATGGAGATGCTACAAGTTTCTGATGATTCCTTATTATCTCATAAAAATAACATAAAGCAGCTCCATAGTAAGTACTCAATAAATAGCTTCCTCCCTTCTGGGAACATTGTAGAAATGCTGATCAGGCTGCTCCAGCAACTGGAGTCAAAGTCCAGTCTTGGGAAAGGACCTTCCTGGTGAGGGATGCCAACCCCATTCCTAAACATCATGGAGAGATCCTTGCAGAAGAACAGTAGCCAGCACATGCCCATCCTAACCTCTTTCAGCCCCAGTTTGGTGGTCATCTGTGAATGCACCTGATCCATGAGGATAAAAAGGACAACAGGTGGGGTGGGAGAGACAAGATTAAAAGCAGACCCCCAAGGGCCAGCGCTATGAAGAACCAAGTGTCCGTTCCTTGACAATTACTAATCATAAATCATTCGGTTCTCCAGGATGCTCCTTTGCCTTAAACCGAAGTCAATCTTTTCTAAGCAGTAAATGGGGACATCTCTTCCCATTTCAAAGCAAGCAGTTGCCACTTCAACTGTACAAATTATATAAGATTAAAAATAGTATAATTGGCCAGGTGTGGTGGCTCATGCCTATAATCCCAGCACTTTGGGAGGCTGAGGCGGGCAGATGATGAGGTCAGGAGTGTTTGAGACAAGACTGGCCAACATAGCAAAACACTGTCTCTACTAAAAATAAAAAATTAGCCAACGAGGCGGCATGCATCTGTGGTCCCAACTGCTTGGGAGGCTGAGGCAGGAGAATCACTTGAACCCGGGAGGCAGAGGTTATAGTGAGCTGAGATTGCGCCACTGCACTCCAGCCTGAGCGGCAGAATGAGACTCCATCTCAATCAATGAATGAATCAAGAAAAGAAAAGAAAAATGGTACAGCTGAAAGAAATGAGGAGTTTGTCATTAGAGTTTTCTTTTCCCCCTTCTCAAAGCAAACAGAAACAAACTGCGCAGAAACGTGTTGCTTAAAAGCTTGCTATCCTCCTTTCTCTATCTTTAGTCTTGCTCTCTTTGTCTTTCTAAGAGGCCAAAGAAGTTTTCCCTGCATATAGAAAATATTCTGGGATTTGTCTGTCTTGCAGCCTCACTAGGGAAGTCCACTTAAGGGTCTGAAAGTCAAGCTGCTCTTAGATTCCCTTTCCTTTTGCCTGTAACTTACGAGGTTGTAATGTGGTTCATGCACAAGACAGATGCCTACTACAGCAAGGAAAATTCTGCAAACAACATTCAATGACATCCACAGAGAGAGGATCTGGAACTCGGTAGAAAAGAAACACAACGTTTGGTCAAATAAGCACCAGACTGTGAGTTTTTTGAGGGCAAAGATTATGTTTTCTCCCAGTTCACGGTGTATTGCTGACATTCAATTAACTACTTAGGGAATGAATAAAAGCAGGGATGAATATGTGATGTACAGATTCCAAATACAGTTCAGAATTCATAACTAGTAATGAATGATATGAGGAAGTAAATCTTTTCAGATTTTGCAGATAGCATAAGATTAAATTCAGCTGGAAAATGGAAACTTTTAGGAGTATCCATTTCTCATCCAAGTGATTGTGTGTCAGTCTTCAGACGAAAAACAAAATTTTTCTTAAAAAAAAAGGCAGTGGGATAGTCGTTTTTGAGAACTCATTCGTGAATTAAAACCAGAGTAGACCAAGTGACTGAGCATTCAAATGAAAGGGTAAAAAAAGAAGAAACATGGCTGATTTTTTTCCCACTCTCACTGGTGTGAGATTTTAAAGACATTCCTTCCTGTCAAAAGGATGGCGTCAAATGTATTTTAAGTATCTACATAAACCTGCCTCTTCATCTCCCTCTTGTTCTTATAGTACATCTATTCTCGTCTCATTCCACCACAACAAGTTTTATAATAGCAGGTAGGTTTGTACATTTATCACTTTATCTTTTGAAAATGTTACAGACAATTAACTCACATTAAAACTCTTACTGATTCAGAAGTTCAAGATTTAGAATTTAAGGATTCTGACGAAAGTTTAGCTTAAACCTACTTTAGCTGACTATATTTTTTAAAAGGTTTAGGAACGTTTACCTCCTTTAAGCATTATTAAACTTTCTTTATCACCATCAGCAGCATCTAGACAACATGCTAATCAAAAGTGATTCAGTCTTTAAAGAAAATCTTGATACAATTTTACTAGATTTGGTGTGGATGAAAATTCTTAAGATGTGAAGAAAGAATATAAAAAAAAAAACTGGGTTCAGGATCTGGCTGTAGTGGGTATCCCTTGTGTAATCTTACATAACCACATTACTTTTCTCAGCCTCAGTCTCGACACTGATAAAGAGGGGGTAAGAAAAAACCGTAATTGTCTAAGAATTGCTCTGAGGATTACATCAGTGTGAGGTAATGAACTTTACTGAACTGTATGCAAAATATATCAGTTTCATCATCAGCAGCATCACCATCATCATCACCTGGTACTTTAAAAACTTCAAATGGGAGAGGGTAAGAAAGAACCCACTGGATCCCCTGCTCTGCACCTGGCATTGTGCTACAGCTTGTGCACGTGTGTCAGTTTCAGGTTACAACAACAGCCCAATTGTCTACACATACATTTATATCTGCTGTATAGGAATAAACTGAATTTCCAATTCTGGAAAATGAGGTGCAGAGAGGATTAAGTAACATGCTTGAATTCAGGTATGTTTCAAGAATTAAATCCAAGCTGGGTGAGATGGCTCACACCTGTAATCCCAACACTTTGAGAGGCTGAGGCAGGCGGTTCACTTGAGGTCAGGAGTTCAAGACCAGCCTAGCCAACATTGTGAAATCCTGTCTCTACTAAAAACACAAAAAACGTTAGCCAGGCATGGTGGCGCATGCCTGTAATTTCAGCTACTTAGACAATCACTTAAACCCAGAAGGCAAAGGTTGCAGCGAGCTGAGATCACGCCACTGCACTACAGCCTTGGCAACAGAGTCTCACTCCGTCTCAAAAAAAAAAATAAATAAATAAAAATAAATAAATAAATAAATAAACAAAAACAAACAATTAAATCTACAAATATTTACTGAGTGCTTACATTGCACCAAGTACTGATTTAGGTACAAGGATAGAGCAGTGAGGTGAGCAGACAAAATCCCTGCCATCAGAAAGCTGACCAGGAACTGAATTCTTTTGAATTCAAAATCATTGTTTTCCCCACTGTATATTATGCCAGTGCTTGGGGCTTGCACTTGCTCTCTCTAAAGGCACTACTGGTGTAGAAAATAACACCTGGGCCAGGCATGGTGGCTCACACGTGTAATCCCAGGACTTTGGGAGGCTGAAGTGGGCGGATCATGAGGCAGGAGATTGAGACCATCCTGGCTAACATGGGGAAACTCCGTCTCTACTAAAAATACAAAAAATTAGCCGTGCGTGATGGCATGCACCTGCAGGCTCAGCGACTCCAGAGGCCGAGGCAGAAGAATTGCTTGAACACGGGAGGCGGTGGTTGCAGTGAGCCAAGATGTCGCCACTAACTCCAGCCTGGGCAACAGAGTGAGTCTGTGTCAAGAAAAAAAAAAAAGCAAAAACAAAAACAAAAGCAACAAACAAAAAAATACCTGCGCAGCAGCATACTTGCATAAACGGTTAACCACCCCACTAGGGCTCTGCAGCCTCGGGGTTCAAGGCTGCCTGAGGGCTGAGGCAATCCATATTTTGATATACCTGTAGCCCATTTGTAACAAACTAGCTTGGGAAGTTGCTTTATCAACAGAGTAGCTAATGATTCAGGAATATCCCTAATTTGCACTGATTTCCTCCCATGTTAATTACTATTGCTACATAGCACATGTAATTCCCAGTATTATATAGAGATTGGCATATACTTTCCACTCTCTTATTGCCATAGACTTAGTGTTTTTGGCAGGTCAGAAAGATGAGGTCAAAACAATCTTTGCAGTCAGCAGATAAAACCAAACGGCCATCAGAAACATTTTTTAAAAATGCAATCAAATTATTATGGTAGAGAGCAAAACCAAAAAATTAAAGCAAAAGAACCAAGAGATTTCTTAATCTTACCACCAGTTCAGATTCAGAAAAGGAACTAAAAGCTGCGATCGATATTATGCAAACTACTGCCTTCTACATTCTTGACTTTTGTTCTTGTCTGGGAGCTTAGATATTATAACAATTAAGCAGCTTGGATATAAAAAGAGGTAGATAAGCTGACCTTCAAGGGGACTCAGCAGTGACCACCACTGTCAAGTACTGAAAGGAACAAAGGGGATGGAAAAGGATATACGAACTTGAGGTCAGGAAAACCTGTGGCAGGCACTGGGTTGGGAAGACTATTTACTGAGGATCTGAAGTGTGGCAAATGCTCTAGGAGACAGAAGGAAAGAAGGAGAGCATCTCTACAAGTAACACCCAATCTAACCGGGCAGTAAGACCCATCTTGATGTAAAAAAGAAGTAACAGCAACAACAGAGCTGTAGAAAACGTCACTATTAGAAAACAAACAACCCAGTTTTTAAAATGGACAAAAGACCTGACCAGAGACCTCATCAAATTAGACATAGAGATGGCAAATAAGCACCTAAAAAGATGCTCCATGTTCTCAATCACTAGGGAACTGCAAGTTAAAACAACCAGAAGATACCATCTATGAAAATGGCCAAAATCCAACATGTTGCCAGTAGCAAATGCTGGCAAGGATGCAGAGCCATAGGAACTCTCAACTCATTGTGGGTAGGAGTGCAGATAATAAGCTACTTGGGAAGACGGTTTGGCAGTTTCCTACACAGCTAAACATACTCTTAGCATGCAATGCAGCAAGCATGCTCCTTGGTATCTACACAAAGAAACTGAAAACTTACATACACACAAAAACCTGCACTCGAATGTTTAGAGCAGCTTCATTCACAGTTGTCAAAACGTGGTGAATGGGTAAATGAACTGTGGTACATCCATACAATGGAATATTATTCAGCACTAAAAAGAAATGAGCTATTAAGCCATAAAAAGACATCGAGGAAACTTACACCCATATTGCTACGTGAAAAAAGTCAATCTGAAAAGGGTACTGTATGGTTTCAACTTTATGACATTTTGGAAAAGGCAAAGCTACAGGGATAGTAAAAAAAA
>NW_016107336.1:3486046-3496130 GCF_001604975.1 Cebus imitator
AAAAAAAAAAAAAAAAAAAAATCAGGGAAGGTGCCATAAAGATGACTCCCAGCCAAGGTATGAAGGGCTAGAGGAGAGCCATATTTTGGCCAAGAACTAGGAGGACTCAGTGATTCAGATGGGGATGAGGGCACAGGCAGGGTTTGGGGTGGGATGAATGCATGGGGAAGAGTAGTCAGCAGAGCACCATGTTTGACCAGAAGACAAGAGCCACAAGTTGCTAAAGAACTGGAGGTAAAGATGGGTGCATCAAAGATAGCCTATGATTAGGAGGTTAAAATGAAATCTGAAAGGCAGGTAGAGTCATTCCAGACCCTGGGAAAGGTCATGATGTAATCAAAATGATGTACCAGGAAATGTCTCTGCCAAGTCCGGGCCACATAAAGACATGAGAGATAGGGAGGGCTGCTACAGGTGAGGTCATGAGTCATCACTTTGAAGGAAGATAAACAGAAAATACAAAGACTCTAAGGGAAAGCACAATTTCCAAGAAAAGCCACAATGAATTGTGTCCAGGAAGCTGAGATGGAAGAGGAATAACTTCCCAAAAGTCCTAAATGTGAGGAGGGAACCCATGAGGATAACTATCAGGCTGGTTCCTAGATTTCTTTTCATTCAGAATTCTCATCTGATCACATTTAGGACAGAGCAAGAGGGCAGTACAATTGATATCAGCAGAAAAGAGAAAAGGGGGCATATCCAATTGGTGAAATCAAAAAACTTTCACTCTTAAATTCATACACTGGAAAAGTCAGTAGCCACAAAAATATTTTGAAAATCTGTATTTATTCACATGGAAAGGTGTCCGTAACGTTTGCAATGTGAGAGGTGAAAGTTCGGAAAAGTTATCAAGCATGATTCCATGTCCATAAAGCCACATGTATTTATTTGTATATATATCCATAGAAAATGTTCTGGAAGAAAATACACACAAAGGCTAACGGTGGTGAACATCCATGAGCAGGTAGATGACAATGATGTGGCAGGCTTTTTGTATTCCTAGTTTGTATTTCCTTAATTTCTCTTCAAGCTGTTATAGAGACTCCACGTAAAAGACTAATTCTCTCAATGAAAGAATTAGTCCATTGAATTAGATGGAAAGGATTAATGCTCTTTCCATCTCATAATCAAGCTTCCAATAACGTCTTCCTTGCTGAGGGTAGAACAGTCAGTGCCTTACACAGAAGCCAGTGTTTGCGTTAAGTGACTGTGGTGCAGCCTCGCAAAACATAAATTTATGACTTCAACAGCCACATCCTGATGCATAAGGCAAAAAATAAGAACGGAAATTTCAAAGAGCTAAAGTCACAAAAAGTAATGGAAGGAGTAGCAACAACAGCAGCAAAGGAAAATGTGGGCAGGGAGGAGACAGGCCCCACCCCCACACATCCCCAGCACTTGTTTTCTCGACTCTGGAGGCGTTTTCTTGATTAGTCTATTTTAAAAATTGTTATTGTTTTAAAAATTGCAGCTAAAAATAACATCAAAGTGCACAACATATGCAGCAACACCCCATGATGCAAATTATTTATGAAGATGATGCAGCGATGTGACCAGGAATTAGCATGAAGTGTGGTTATCCTATCACGGAGGTAAGTTTCCCATCCACAGACCAGAGGAATGCACGGTCCAATCACCAATGTCAGGTTTTGACTGTTTGGTTTTATTCATTAAAACTACTGCTTTACATGCGAAGGACGGTGGGGCGGTGTGGCCTTTGAGGAGATGGGAGGAGCACTATAGAAGAACAGGCAATCTAGTGACAGTGTCTTTAAAGACTGTATTTACCATCTTTTCTGAACTAACAATTTCACCTTGAAATCTGTTATAATAAATACCTTTAATCAAAAGCCATCTGTTTTCAATTCTTTTCTATGGACATACATTCACTATAGCTATTTACTGTAGTTCATTATTTCAGCATTGCAATTATCATTCTCAACGCCTTTAATACTATTGCATTAATATAGGAATATGAGAAAGCCAGAAAGGAAAACTTAAAACAGTTCATCTTAAACTCTATTACCTGTTAACAACCCTGTCCAAAATTTTAGTAAGTAAAGAAGCTGAACCATTGCCTAAAAGAAGACCAAAAGATTGTCTGATGATTCCATTTATTACTTGTTTCCTGTTGTCTATAAAACACGGATATTCTCCTGGTAAAGACATTCCATTTTCACTTTTACCTAGTGACCACCAAATATTTTGTAACTCTGTTTACCTATTACATAGGGAATGATAGGAATTACAGCGGCATAACAATAAAAAACAGAAAAATAGGGCCGGGAGCGGTGGCTCACGCCTGTAATCCCAGCACTTTGGGAGGCTGAGGCAGGTGGATCACGAGGTCAAGAGATCGAGACCATCCTGGTCAACATGGTGAAACCCTGTCTCTACTAAAAATACAAAAAATTAGCTGGGCATGGTGGCGCGTGCCTGAGACAGGAGAATTGCCTGAACCCAGGAGGCGGAGGTTGTGGTGAGCCGAGATCGCGCCATTGCACTCCAGCCTGGGTATCAAGAGGGAAACTCTGTCTCAAAAAAAACAAAAACAAAAACAAAAAAAAGCCAGAAAAATAATTTGTCTCCTATTAGCCTTAACAGTAACATCACTAAGAACTAATAAACTCTGAGGCTTGAGCCTAAAATAAGAATTTGGGTTAGGACTTATAAAGGAAAGTACCGTCAAATTGTTATCAGAGTAACTTGTTTCCAGGAAGCTGCTGGGGGATGAATGGATAGTCCTAGGAGCCAGTAGGCAGGTATATGCTATCCCTGGGCTAGCAGTTGCTGGTGTATACTGAAGTACACAGTCACAAAGCGATACAAAGCAAATTAACCAAAAGAGGCAAAGTCACTCCCCTTTCTAAGGAGATTGGTCAATGTCCTAAGTGAATGCAAGCATTTAAAAACTGTACATGCCTGATATTGGAAATATTGAGATGTGGAGCAACCAGAGAAGTTTTCAGATGTTTGAGAATACGCATTGAAATGTCATCTTACTTTTGAATAGCAGAACACAAACTTACTTAAATTGATGCTTCTTTGGAATAAAAGCAGAAAAAAAAAAAAATGGGTAGGACTATGATAGAGAACTATTTCGGAGGTCGATCCATTCATCTGGACCAAGTCCCTACACCTAAAAATACAGGAAGTTAGATTTTAAGGTTTCTAAAATCTGCCAAAACTATACAATAGAGTTGGTCCTTGGCCACCCAAACTTTCTAGAAATGCAGTTTTAAAATGCACTTACAGTGTGGCACTCAATAAATGCTTGATGAATAAATGAATGAATGAATACATGAATGAATGCATGCATGAAAGAATGAGTGAGCAGCTCATTTAAAGTTGTCTGTGACATTCTATTAGGGCCTGAAAAACCAACATCAATTATACAAGACTCTTACCCTTAAGAAGCTTCTATTCTACCAGGGGAAGCAAAAATATAAATAAGTTTAATACAGTATGATACTTGCAGTAATAACACAAGACCATATCAGGGAGCAATTAGTGAAAAACTAGGCAAGGGGGTAAAGGAACTTTCTAAGATAGGATCTGATTAAACAAATTCACACCAAGGTGCTAATATCTTATCTGTGGCCTCTGCCCCAGAATCATTTGCATTTTAATAGAAAACTCGCTGAAGGTTTTGCTTGATACTTAAGGACTGAACTACTGTTAGCAGCAATTCAGGCCACAGGAAAGCAGTCAGCAGAGAGGATGCTTCAAGTAACAATACTAGGCAGAAAGTCTACCTACATTTTTATCATGAAAAATGTTTCAAAGTGGGTAGATGCAGGTCTTCTTCAAACACTTGTATCTAGTAAAGCCGTAAAAGAGAGTTGGTAAAGGTCAGGCACAGTGGCTCACACCTGTAATCCCAGTGCTTTGGAAGGTCAAGGTGGGCAGATCACCGGGGGTCAGGAGTTCAAGACCAGCCTGACCAATATAGCGAAACCCCCTCTCTACTAAAAATACACAATTAGCTGGGTGTGGTGGCGGGTGCCTGTAATCCCAGCTACTTGGGAGGCTGAGGCAGGAGAATCGCTTGAACCTGGGAGACGGTGGTTACAGTGAGCCGAGATTGTACCATTGCACTCCAGCCTGGGCAACAAGAGCAAAACTTTGTCTCAAAAAAAAAGGGAGTTGGTGAAGGGTTTCAAAGAGATATTTGCACACTCATATCCATAACAGCATTAACAATAAACCAAAGGTGGAAGCAACCCAAGTGCCCATTGCTAGATGAAGGATAAGCAAAATGTGGTCTATACATACAACAGAGCATTATCCAGCTGCGAAAAGGAAGGAAATTCTGACCTATGTATAGCATGGACAGACCTGGAGGACATTATGCTCAGTGAAATAAGCCAGGTGCAAAAGGGCAAATACTGCAGGTTTCCACTTATATCAGGTACTTATAGTAGTCAAAATAATAGACAGAAAGTAGAATGGTGGTTGCCAGGGGCTGGAGTGGAGGGTGGAGCATTCGTGTTTTCTGGGTCTAGATTCAGTTTTGCCAGAACAAAAGAGGTCTGAAGACAGATGATGGAGATGGCATCACGTCAAAATGAATGTACAACTGTACACTTAAAAATGGCTCAGATAGTAAAGTTTATGTGTATTTTACCATAATAAAAAGAACTAGAAAAAATGTTGGTGAACTATGTCACAGCTTTGAAACTTACATGCAAATTCTTCGATGATTATTGAGTTAGTTATTTTATATGGAAAGTTACTGGACAGAAGTCAGAATGAGTAGTAAAGATTGACTAGGTAGACAGCTGCTTGCTTCCTAATCTGTTTGAAAAATGACATCCAAACGATCTCCCCTGGCATCAGCCGAAATCACCATTAAAAAATTCAGGCCAGGCTTGTAATTCCAGCACTTTGGGAGTTTAAGACAGGAGGATCACTTGCGGCCAGGAGTGTGAGTCCAGCCTGGGCAACATCGTGGGACTCCATTTCTATAAAAATCAGTTAAGGGAAAAATTCAATCCTTCCATCCCTTAGCCCTTGAAAAATGCCACAATCTTAGCCAACGTCTCTATCAGCTTAATGTGAATGTCTTAACAAGACTTTTTCTCCACAGGCCAACCAAGGTACCTAGACCAATATGAAGCATTTGGAAAAGATTCGACTGGAAAGGGAACAGAGAGTGATCAGCCTCTGAGTGGATAGGCAAGAACCACTGGAATCAAACTGTGCCGACTTCAAAATTTCCCCCACACCACAGATGACCTTTTGCCACAAGTTTTAATATAAGCTTTTCTTTCTTCTTCTAACAATCTCCTATCTGAAAGACTCCTAGCAATTAAAAAAAAAACCAACAAAACACAATTCAAAACTTGAAAAGGGTTTTATCAGAAGATGAACGGGTCTTCTGTTAAACAACTCCCAATCATCACAATGTAAGTTAATCACAGAAACTAATTTTGAATTTTTAGTGTCATCCTGAAACTGAACTATGGTTAGTGATTTAAGACTGAGATGAACGAAGTAAATGGAGATGCCTTAGAGCTCGGCATTTCTGAGTTTGCTGCAGCAAGTAGTTAAGTTTGAAGAACATAGATATGTGAATAACGTAAATAGACAAACAGCAAAATGCAAGGCTGCCATGTGCACCGGATTAGATTCTCACCTCTCTGTGATTGAGCAGCTTTCAGTAGAGCATGTTGGGAGTGTGTGTATGTGTGCGTGTGTGTGCGTGCGCGTGTGTGTATGAGAGAGAGAGAGAGAGTCACTGTAATATACAAGGAGTTTTCATAAAAGAAGATTGGGAAAGCAACAACAATTTGAATTAGGGTAGCCTATTTTTCTTTATAAGACACTCAGAATACTTAACAGGCCATCCTTCATCAGTCTCCGCACCATCTGTCAGACCTCAGGTTACAATGGCCGCCCCCACGCGTTAATCAAGAAGAGGCAACCAAGTGTGTAGCTTTGAGAAAAGTTCCACTCTTTCAGACTTGACGGTATTATTAAAATTTCTAAAAAGGTAAACAACAGGAGGTGGCTTTGATCACAGCATGGACTTTCATTGCATACCCATGTCCCTGGCAGCTTAGAACGGTTACAGAGCTTACAGTAACATACGAAGTGCAGGTGAGTAAGAACGAACCTGACAAAACTCAGTGAAATAACACGCAGGTGGCGGCAGATGCACACCTGCGCCTTCACCCCACTTCCCAAAATAAGAAGATTCTATTTCTTTACTCTCTACTCCACATACTCCAGAACAGATTAAATACATATTATGAAGAGAAATGTATTTTAACATTTTATGGATTTTTAAATAATAAAATGTATTTTAATATTTTATGCAAAACTTCATGTAAGGTCATGTGTTTGCACAGAGTAAAACATGGAGTTAGGCACCTCTTCAGTCACCTATAAAGCTGAGCTCATCCCTTCTTCTGGCACTCGTTCCATATTCTATTCTGGAAGCCAGACCAGATTGAACACAGTAAACCATATCTTCCTTTCAGTATAGAATGCAATGAGTCAGTGTTTATGCAATGATCTGCTATTAAAGCAAATAAGCAGAATCAGGAATTCCAAAACATGCTATGTTTTCATTTCCATTTCACTTGAGTATAAAGCTCGCCAAATTTGGGTGCTTTAAATTATGAAGCCTCCTATCACACACTTCTTTATCAGTCCTCCACCTAATTGTTTAACTAAGACGCTGATAAAAATGTTGAAAATGCTTGCCATGGTTCTCAGCAGCAAACAAATGTCCGTAGGCTCCAACCATGCCCTGGGGTTTTTCAAACTCTTTCTTTGAAAGAGTTTTCAAACTCTTGTCTTTGAAAATGCATCCCATTCGGTTAGCAGTGCTGGTGATAAGACAGGGCACACAGAGGGGCTAACCAATGGCCCAAAATGTGCCAGAGCAGAGCCCTGCACTGAGTTTAATGCTGACAGAGCATTCCAATCAGTAAGTCTGTTCTAACTCTTTAACTGGAGAAAATGTCAGAATCTGAGCTACAAAAGTGGCCCGCCTGCCCCTGGAAGATTAGGGTCTGTGTTTTTAGTTTTCCTTCTTGTCTTCCGTGTTCCCATAATTCCCATTTATTTTTAATTATTTGCTTAGGGAACGTGTCCCTTAAGGAAAAGAGTACAGGAATGAAGGCAGCCTGCCCTACTTTTAGACTCTTCTGTATTTTCTTTTTTAATGAAAAAATTAGAAAGAAAATCTGGCAAATTATTATCTGCATCGCACACATGTTCGATGCTCCCCTCCCTCATTTTTATCTATAAAAGAGAGCCCTTTCAACATCTGAATTATAACTCCAAGGACTGAAAAGTACCCAGACACTCCGACCCGATATCAGGCAGTTTCAGTGACAACAAACTGGTCCCCAAGCGTACCGGTGAAAACCACACGTTCTCACTCTCGGTGACTTGAATTTGGTGAAATGAAACAGTCATTTCTATTTCTGCCTTTTGAAAGAGTTATGCTTAAAAGTGTAGCTAAAAGGTCAGATCTGGAAATTAATGGGTGAGCATGGTCCTATCTGAGATCAGAGAAACATTTTGAGAGTGCCCCATGGCCCTGGGAACACCCTGTTTGAGGTCAAAAGGAAAAACGTGGGAAGGAAGAGAGTCTTTGGCTGGGTGATGACAATGATAAGGAGACACTTTCAGAGAATGGGATCTCTTTGACTCAGTCCCTTGGTAGGTGTTTATTTAGAACCCAAGGACACTGGAGTCTGGCCAGGTCCCACAACAGAGAGAGGTGAGGAATACTGGCAGAGTTCTCCCACCAGATTTATACAGATATTGCTCATGATCTGAGTCTCTGTCTCTTCTGCTCGACCCTGGAGGGCCTCCAACCTCTTTCCTGGTCACACTGTTCTGAAAGCACACGTCAGCTTCGAGCTGCCGCCCAGTCAGGTCCTCCCATCTTCTCCTACGCTGTCCCTGGGCCATCTCTTTGGAAACTTCCTCAAGTGTCTAGGCTAACGAAGGTTTTTAGGCTTTTGCCACCTAACCATGCCCTACACATCTTATTGGTCACGTCAACACCCTGCTTAAACTCTTTCAACGATTGTTCTCCTGTCTTCAAGATAAACTCTAAACTCCTCAGCAGAGCTTACTGAAAAGACTCTTTATGATCTGGCTTATTCTTCATGAGACTTCGCACCTGCCTGACGCCAGCCATTCTTAACTACTTGCAGTCTTCCAACGTGCCATGTTCTCTCTTACCTTTGAGCTTTGTACATGTCCCCCTTGTGACCAGAGCTAGAGTTTCTCCATCCTTTGAAGTGAACAAATTAAGTGATTTGCTTTGGTTAAAAAATTAGCAAGCATCTGGAAGCAGAGCTTGAAAAGCACTCTTACACTGGGGTTTGCTCTCTCTTCCTGCTCCTGGGAACGCTGAGGCTGCAAAGTGAAGAAGCTCAGACTATCCTACTGGAGGAGGAGAGGCCATCTGAAGCAGTGACAAGCTGTCCCAGCTGAAGATGCCCCATCTGTCAGGCAAACCAGTCCTCCAGTAGCCACATGAGAGAGACCATGTTGGATCAACCAGGTTTTGTCAACCTGGCCCAGACTAAAATAGCCCAGGTGGCCTGCCCACACAATCCTAAGATTGTGGTTTTGGCCCTTAATTGTTGGGATGGCTTGTTATACAGTGCATGCTAACCAATACATCCACTTTGTTTTCCAGTTAACACCTACTCATCCTTCAGGTCCGAGGACAAAAGCTTCTCTGACCCCAGAAGAAGCCACACTGGTTTGCATCCATGGCAACCTGTGAGTCCATTAGGAGAGCACTGGTCAAGGTGTAAAGGAGTTGACTATTTTCTCATTAATCTCCCCAGTGACTGAAAGCTCCTTTAACTATTGTGAATGCCCAGCCTGCAGCACGCACGTGCGCGCGCACACACACACACACACACACACACACACACACTCCCTCCTTTCTCTCTCTCTCTCTCTCTCTCTCTCTCTCTCTCTATGTAAATATTTGCTGAAAGAAGATACAAGAATGTAGATATCCATCTTCAGGCTTTCTTCTATCCTCAATTTCAAAGAATTAGCCTAGACCATTTTTACCTATCACCACCTAGGCACGGTAACCACATCAAAACGTATTTTAATGTTTTACTTTTTTAGAGTTCTAACTCATATCAGTAGCCTTTGGGAATCTCCCTACTCCTTTTATAGATGAGACTATTATAGCTTCCAAACTCACTGTGCCTTTCAGTTTGACTAATACTATAAAATTCACCTAAAATTCCAAGGGCCCTCAGCATATGCATATGGATAATTCTGACAAACGTGTCACCTTCACCGTCACAATTATTCTACTATATACATGTCAAGGAAGCAGAAGGTCCTAACAATACATCACCGAATTCACTGTCAGTGTAATGACAATGACAGTTAATGACAACTCCTATTACAGAGGCTATGTCTCTACATCAAAGAGACTAACAAGTTGCAACTGCTCACCGGTTCACTTCAGCAACACATCATGATAGATTTTGGTTTGTGAGATTTATCATCATAACAGCATCGTGGCCGCCACAGTTATTAGGGAGCAATCACTGGGCTAAAAACGAAACAGACTTTATCTCATTTAACTCTCAGAAGTCCTCAGGGTAGGAATGGTGTCAGACCTTCTTTATAGACGAGGTAAATAAGGCTCAGAGAAATTAGGCAGGCAATTTCCCAAAGGATACACAGTTAATGAGTGGCAGGTCTGAAATTTGAACCCAAATGTGATTCAAAAAGCCTCTTATATGGACTAATACCTTTAAATCTGATGCTGTTAAGTGGCAGTGATAATGATCTTCCTTCGGAAGATAAGGAAACAGAGACACCCAGAAAAAAAGAGCTTGCCCATGGTCTAAAAGGGCAGGAATGGGAAGAGAACCCAGGTGCCTGAGGTTCCTGCTATTAGACCAAGCCCAGGGTACCCCTATCTTCTCATTAGTCATTTTTTTTTTTTTTATGAGATGAGCTTCACTCTGTTGCCCAGGCTGGAGTGCAGTGGCATGATCTCAGCTCATTGCAACTCCCAGGTTCAAATGATTCTCCTGTCTCAGCCTCATGAGTAGCTAGGACTACAGGCACA
>NW_016107336.1:3496480-3505782 GCF_001604975.1 Cebus imitator
TTTTTGAGACAGAGTCTCACTCTTGTCACCCAGGCTGGAGTACAATGGCATGATCTTGGCTTACTGCAACCTCCACCTCCTAGATTCAAGTGATTTTCCTAACTCAGCCTCCTGAGTAGCTGGGATCACAGGCGTGCACCACCACATCTGGCTCATTTTTGTATTTTTAGTAGAGACACGGGTTTTACCAAATTGGCCAGGGCAGTCTCAAACTCCTGATCTCAACTGATCCGCCCACCTCGGCCTCCCAAAGTGCAGGGATTACAGGCATGAGCCACCGTGCCCAGCCAACAGGTCCTTTATCTTCTAGTACGCTTCCAATTATTTACTGTGTATCTACAAAGGCTGTAAAAAGAAAAGTATATAAAACATGAAGTTCATGAAACCTAACTGGGCTAACATCTACTTGACCAAATTTCTTCTAAAAAAGCAACTGTCAAACCTAGAGAAGAATCTGAATCTTCTAAGCTTAATGCCATTTACATTAGTTGTATTTCTTATTCACATGGGAGAACTAGCTTTATTATCTGTGCACCATAAAGAATGAGTATTTAATCACTAAGTTTTAACAGTTATATAATAATCCAACAAAATAAAACAAAATTGTACTTCACAGTATCAAAATGCACTTAATAGATATTTAATGTTTCAGGAACACACAGTGTCTTCTATCATTTAGATCATTTTGGTGATTTAAAATAATGAGCTAGGCTGGGCACACTACACACTGTCAAACAAAACTGATTTACTTTATCTCTTACGGAACATCCTGAAAACATGGGATGCTCTGAAAGTACAAACAGCTACCCTTGGAGTTTTTCTTTTTCCAAAAATTATTTCTCTTAATTCCAGTCCCAGATCTTTACTACCAACCCTTATTCCAGCTATGGTAGAAGGAGTGAATACTTGTTGAGTTTACAAAAGGTGCTAGAAATGGTCAGTTACACCCTAAACGCCTTTTCCATCATAAGCGCACAGTTTCATGCAATCATCTTGGCTTGAGTGTGGTCATTCAGTGAAACAAATGATGCAGGTCATGTTTTAGCTGTGAAGAGAAAGGCAATAATGCACACTTCATACTTTCAGTCATTTGTAGGTCTCCAATGCTCTGGGGACACCGCTTCATCAGTCTCCCTTGTTCCCCATTTTCTGGCAAAGACCCACTTTGAGTCTCTTTCATGAGAAATGACTTGACGTCTCCAGGGCCACACACAGAAGCACCCGCAAAAGAAAATGTCACCCAAATCCATTGCCTAGGGGCTTTCACAGAGACGTGGCCATGGAAGAAGCCTCTAGGACTGCCAATGTCACTTGACTGGCCATTTTAGACTTCATCTAGGCAAGGCCACCTTGGACAGGGACTTTAAGATACAATCCTCAGGATTTCTATGTTCTTTGGATCCAACTCAGAAAATGGCAGAAGTAGTCATTTAGTGCCAATTCAGCATGGCATAAAGAGAGGAGAGCAATTAAAAAGAAGAGCACAAGGTGGGCTGTATTTCTTTTCAATGCTGGGTGCATGGATAAATTACCAGTGCCCAGTAAGAAGGCTCTCATTACGCTGGACGGCTTTCAGGCCAGACCTGTCAATAGGAAAAGGAGCCAAGAGGGACTGCCATGGTGCTTCCCTTCCTTCTGCCTCCCTTGACCTCTGATTCCTCCCAAACATCTACTCATGTCTCCAACTCTGCATGCCAGTGCTGATCAACAACCAGAACATTAACCCAATTCACAAGAAAAGCCGATACCGTCAGATGCTCTGAGATCACCTAACATCCTGGCCTGACAGTGCCCACATTCTGCCTGGACTATCCATTAATTCATTTGTTATTCTCCATGGGATTCTATCTGTACCAGAAAGACCATGTGGTCCATGATCCTTATTAAGTGACACTCCCATGATACACTTAGTAAGTGATGTCCTCCTCCTGGAGGCCTGCCCAGATGAGGGAAATGGAAAATCCTCTTTGAGCAAGGTGACTGCCAACTCCCTTCTGACCCTCTGCAGGCCACCCTCTTCCACTGCCACTCCCTCGCTTGCCTTTAAGGAAGTGCCAGCCAGCACGTTGCTAGGACAACTGGCGTCACTGCAGAGGCACAGAAATAGATCACCAGTGGAGCTGGGAACCTGGATTGTAAACTCCGATGACAGCGATGAGATACCAATTGGCAGCCAATCTGTCCCCTACAGCGAGTGGCAGAGTAACACTACCCAGTGGGCAGCTCTCACCTTGACACACTACCCTTTCATCTACATTTGTTGATGTGGTGGTAGCTGAGGATGGGCAAGGAACTAGCTTTAGATAGAGCCTGGACGACTCAGTTTTGAATTATGTGAGCCCGTAGCTATGCAGTAGCCACCTGACATTTGCACCTTTAATTTGTTAGTTTCCTGAAAATCAGGGAGGAAGGGCGTTCACAAGCAGAAGCATGAGGGCCAGAAACAGGTAGAGCCATTGAGGTTGCCAAAGAGAAGGAAAAAACAATGTGTCTGGCCAAGCAATAGCTTTCCCCTTTCTGAACAAAAGCATTCTACTCTTCTACCTCCTTTTAGAGATCAAAGAAGAAAAAGGCAAAGGAAACCGGAACACTAGGGCTTGCCATGGTAGAAGAAGAGAATAACATTTGTGCCCAGTTCTCTTTGTTCTGCAGGGCGAGTTTTACAATGCTTATAACGGGTAGCAACTCGTAGGAGCCCCAGGCATTAAGACTGCCATCAAAGTCTTGGATTTTAGCCCTGGAAAAATTACATATTTTTTTTCAATTCTATGCAAGCCACAAAGGCTTGAGAAGAAGAAAGGAAAACGAAATGAAGAGCAACCTAATGGAAACTTTAGAAAATCATTTTATCAAGAGCATTTCCATTTCTAGATGCACAAAGGAAGGCTGGGGAGGATGGCTGATGTGCAAACTGAAACAGGGAACTGAGAGCCCAGGGCCCGTGCAGGGGCCCAGCAGTGAATTCTGCCAGCACTACAGGCATGTCACCTCCCGGTGCCAGGCACTCAAGACCAGGAGACGATCACAAGATGCTGTTTATAAAGGTAATGAGAAAGAAGTGGAATTTAGAAGTAAGAGAAGATGGTTAAGAGTCCAAAAAGCATGATGACAAGAACCTGCCTGAGTTTTGGAAATAAAAGATTGTGACCGAGGATCACCATTTGTCTTCCATTTCTGTTTCCATCTAGGGAGACTCTCCTTAAGTAAGTTGTTTCAGGAATATAAGCACAGAAAGACAAAAAATTATTTTGAAAACTTAATTTCTCTAACATAGGTTTCAAACAGCTAATTTGCTATCACACCTAAAAGTCATTTTCTACTTGTCAAAAATGACTTTTTCTGAATCATGTAATGTATTTGTTTAGGTGTCTGCAAAAGGTTAATATAATCCTCAGGATTTACAGAAGATGGATTAATTCTTTTAGTCTACAATTCTACTTAGCAATAATTTATTACATAGCTACCACTGGAAATTTAACATGAATTTATGTTGGAAACATGGTTAAATATTTTTATGGTATGATTCTTTTACAAAAGTAAAAAATTTAGATAATTTAAAAAATGAAGTTATCTTTCTATTTGTCTCTTTATATTAGTCCAAAGGAGCGATTTATGTGTTGTTAAGAACCGATAGATTTTGTTGGGTTCTATGACTAAACAATGTCAACTAGTTCTTATTTGTGTCTCATCTTTCCTTAAGAAAGCAAAGAAGAACAACAATCTTTTGGGGGAATAGTGAAAATAATCAGAGTACTATGGTAGTGGCAGACTTTAAGATAAATGACATACATCAGTAATATTACAACACAAATGACAATCAGATTGACCTGTGAGGTGCCCACACTGTGGGAATTATTTGGTCTCTATCTGGAAGGATTTTCAGTGGCTTGGTAGTTCCCTTCTGGATGGTATCACTATTCACTCATCCCTGCCCTTCTTTCTTGTGGATTCTTGAACATTGAGCACTTCAAATTTATATCACAAAAAAAATATATCTTTCATTTTAGACGTGTTTTACTGTCCAAACTTCAGTTGGAAACACTACCCTTACTAACGTTATGAAGCATCATTCTTTACATGTCCCAAGTTCTACCCTCAAGTTTTACATATAAAGATCTAAAATGGGCTGGGCACCATGGTGGCTTACACCTGTAATCCCAACACTTTGGGAGGCCAAGGCACGCAGATCACTTGAGCTTAAGAATTTGAGACTAGCCTGGCCAACATGGTGAGACCCCGTCTCTATGAAAAATACAAAAATTAGCCGGCACCATAGTGCAAGCCTGTAATCCCAACTACTTGGGAGGCTGAGGCAGGAGAATTGCTTGAAACTAGGAAGCAGAGGATGCGGTGAGCTAAAATCATGCCACTGCCCTCCAGCCTAGGTGACACAGCCAGAGTCTTGGTCTGGAAAAAACAAAAGATTTAAAATGATCCTGAAGAAAATGGTGGTGGCCTGGTGGCCATGTGCTACAAATCCTCAAGTCTTTGTTAGTGTCTGGCTCTGAGGTCTCACGTGCCCAGACACTGAAGTAGTTACCCAAAGACTATTCCTAGTCTCTTCTCAAAGCCGCCTTTGCCTTCTTGAAATACATACATATATTGGGTTGAAATTCTACTTCTACTTGATGGCTCAGTTTAGATGTCTTTCCTGAAATTCCAGCACTGAGGACGCTTACCCATTGTCCTTTCGGTACGCCTGACTCTGCTACCAAGTACATCTTCCTATAGTGCCCTCTTAGAGTCTCAAAGGGTGGTAAATACAGATTTACTCAGCACTGGATCCCTGACAGACTTGAGCACATCTTGGCACACAACAGTCTTTTCGTAAATATGGTACTGAGTGAACTCTAAACTTACAGAAGACACAAGGCTGGGCACAGTGGCGCACGCCTATAATCCCAGCACTTTGGGAGGCGAAGGCAGGTGGACTGACTGAGGTTAGGAGCTTGAGACCAGCCTGGCCAAAATGGTGAAACCCAGTCTCTACTTAAAATACAAAAAGAAAAAAAAATTAGCTGGGCGTGGTGGCGCATGCCTGTAATCCCAGCTACTCGGGAGGCTGTGGCAGGAGAATCGCTTGAACCTGGGAAGCAGAGTTTGCAGCGAGTCAATATCCTGCCATTGCACTCTAGCCTGGGCAACAAGAGTGAAACTCTCCCACTCAAACACACACACAAAAGAGGACACAAAAGCATTTTACCTCAGCACTATTTAGTTAGAAACCAGCCTGACCAGGCTGTTGGTGTCTTTTTTTGCCCCCATAGAACACGAATGTTGTAAAAGTTCCACGAACTTTTTCTCCTTCCACAACATCTGGGTGTTCCGAACATTTTCCTCCTCCTCTCCAAGATGCTGAGGGGAAGGGCTGAGCACTGGAGGAAGATGGTGCTGAGGGCAAGGGTGTGTCTGGGGTGGGCTACACTTTGTCAGCTGCCTCACGAGGTAGCTCTGACACCAATTCTTAGAAGCAGTGGCGCCTGCAAAGACCCTGCCAAAGGTGCCAATCCCAAATAACACACCAGGGGCAATGGCCAGGAACTAGCGAAGCTGTCAATCAGAAGCTATTTGAGGAAGTCTGAAGAAGAGAGAGAAACGGGCGAAAGAGAAAACTCTAGAAGACTTGAAGCTATACCCAGTGCACTTGCATGAAGGAGCTCAGTCAGACTCTCTCTGTCTTTACAATCTGCAGGTCAATTTGCAGGGCCATTACAAACAAGGACTTAAGAAAAAGGAGATTGTTCTCCCTGACTTGTCCAACAGTGGAATCTCCCCTTCTCTCCTGACGCTCTTATCCACTTCAGATTTTTTTTATGATAGCGCTGAAGAATTTGGTATCACAGATGGCAAATCTAAAAGGTACAAATTGACAGACACATAGGGAAATTCCCAGCTTACTCTTATTAGAATGTGTACGTGCAATTCTCTTACTCTGGAGATTCAGAGCAAGAGAAATTCAGCTCCCATTCTTTAAGACTTACACAGAGAGCATAAAGCTGTTTGCACAGGCACGGAGGTGTTTATTTTAGTCTCTCCATTTCTTCCCAGGAATAATGTAATTCCTGCACTCAGAGCCGTTATTCTGAAAGGGGAGTCCATAAACACACAGAATTCCAGAAACCTTTATTACTGCTGTCCTCAAAAGCTAAATAGCACAACGCCTCCCTAAGAAAGCCTTTGTGAACTTCCCATCACACACCACAGAGCTATTAAATGGGTTGAATTTGAGCAGCACGCTATTGTTTCATTGTAAGGTGTGCACTGGAATGAAGCTCTGTTCAGTCAGTCCCATTCTAGGGAGACACAGCACTTCGGGCCTGGCCCAACTTTGAAATGAAACATGAACATAAGCAGGGATGAAATGATGTGATGGGAAGAGGCAAAACCACCGCGGCTCGCAGAAAGCCGGGGCAGGATGCCCACAACAAGTGATAAAGCAAACCACTCACATGGAAGAAGACAGGAAACACAGACAACACAGAATTAAAAAAAAAAAAAAAAAGTATTAGAAAATCCCCAAACTCTACTGATAGGTCTAGAAAACTTTTTTTTTTTTTTTAATACACAAAGTGTTCCCTCTCCACATTTCTTTATACACATCAAATACCAACTTCTAAGGAAAAGAAAATCGTCTCACCCTTAAACTGCTATCAGATTCAAGCATTCCCATCAGAACAGCATGTGTGTTTCTTTCCCTAATGGCTCAGGCCCACACATGAGAAGCCCAGGGACACCCTTATTCTATCCTTAGACATTCACTCAATGAATATTTACTGAGTGTCCATTATGGAACAAGCAGTGTTTTAGGTGTTATTCATTCACCAGGGAAGAAGAATAAGATACTGTCCCTCCTTTTGCAGTGCTTACAGACTAGTTAAGGAGATTGATGATTAACAAATAAATACATAATATGTAAGGTGCTTAGAAGAAAAACATAGCAGGCTAGAGGACGGAGAGGGATGGGGTGGAGGTCAGGAAAGGTTGCTTTGAAAAGGTAACTCAAGGAAGCAGAGAAGCTTAGGAATGACATACGGATCACTGTCTCCTTGCTTAGACTCTAAACAATATTTGAGCACAGAGGTGGTTCATTTTAGAAAACTCAAGTTCAAAAATGGCTCCTGTTTATTTTCAAAAGAACCAGTGAATGTGTACCCTAAATTTAAACAGCTAAAGTTACAGTCTAAGGAAGGTCTCAAAGAAATACCTTTGAATTATCATGTGGTGCCCAGGACAGTCCTGTGGAAACAGGTTCATGGTGGTAAAAGATGTAATATTTCTAAGACTGTGTTCAATGTTTTAAACACAGTTGGAAATGAGGTAGTGTCAAATCATTGATTTTTAGGAGCCAAAGGTAAAATAAAGGTTCAATCGGCCTCATCTAAGGCGGATACTTTATGCAACACGAGACACTTAGAGCGAGAACCACCCCTGGAGTCATCTAACTCAATTTTCTCCTGTCGCCCATCATCAAATGAGTCCTCAGGGTGGAGAGGGCCCAAGGTTATACGATTAACAATAGCACTGTGCATCAAATCCAGGTTTGCTGACTCTGAGCTCAGCCTCAGCATCACTCTCTTCTTGCACAAGATACCCCGCCTTAGAGCCAGTCCGAAACACCCTCAGGGGCAAAGGCCATCTGCTGGCAAGCAGTGGCAGATTTGAGAGGCAGTTAATCGGACATGCAGAGGAGTGAAAGCTGGGAGCAGGGAGTTTGGGGTGCAGTCTGCAGGGACTGCTGAGCATGGGAACCACTACGTTTTCAATGGCTGCTGTGATTATCACTCATATAGTTATACACCCAATTCCAGATCCTGTCTATGTGCAAACACACATTCTTTGGAAATTGCCTTCCTTCTCTACTGCGATAGCTCTCCATGGCAGAGGCTTTGGGGCACACAGGACACTAGAACCAGGCAAGATAGAACATCAGTGTCGTAAACATGTGCCCAGGTAATGAAAGGTTACTAATAACACAATTTTCTAAGAAAACTAGGAACCCCCACTGCCCTTACCAAGCAAACGCGGTTTTCAAAGAAAGTACTTAGCATGCAAAGAGTTCGCTAGAATTTGGTATTTTCTTCCTCTCTCGACACACTCCATCTACAGAAGGATTTTAAAACTACTTCAAGTCCGCCATGTGGCATCTTAAAGTGTATACTTTAGAAGTTCTTTGAAAACCTCACTTAATCTTTGAGGTCTGACAGGGTGTCACATGAACAGTTCAAAGCAACGGTAAAAACAACAACAAAAAAAACCCAACCAGATTTGAAACAAAAGCTATCTTGATTATGGTAACTGCACGAGTCATTTAAATAGAGCCTGAAACCTAAAGCAATTTTACATATGACACTTGTTTCCTAGGATGAAAACGCTGAAAAAAATGCCACCAGAAGTGCATTCTAACAGTTACCTGACTGGGAAAATGATTTCTAGTAAAATACGCCGTAACTGGAGTACCCAAATCTAACATGGCCCACAATTATTCCTTGACAGTGATAGAAACTTCTACAATAAGGTTTTTTGTTTCTTTTTTTTAAATAAGTATAATAGTGCCTTCACCATGCTCTGTCCCTTATGGGGACGCCAAACTGAGATACTGACTGCTTCATAAAAAGGTAGTCTGTGCTGGGGATGGTGGCTCATGCCTGTAATCCCAGCATTTTAGGAGGCAGAGGCGGGAGCATCTCTTGAGCTCAGGAGTTCAAGAACAGCCTGGACAGCATGGTGAAACTCTGTCTCTACCAAAAATGCAAATAATTAGCCAGGCATAGTGGTGTGCACCTGCAGTTCCAGCTACTCTGAGGGCTGACGTGGGAGGGTTGCTTGAGCCTGGGAGGCAGAGGTTGCAGTGAACCGAGATCACACCATTGTACTCCAGCCTGGGTGACAGAGCGAGACACTCTCTCAACTAAAAAAAATAAAATAAAAATAAGGTAATATGGAGCAAAACACAGACTTGCAAAATATCACTGTATGGGGGCTCGTGATTCGCCCAAGGCACTTGATCTCAACAGTAGGAAAAGGATTCAGGTCAGCTGATTCCAGGTTGACTGATTTTGACTAGACTCAGCATGTACAGAATGGAAGCACACTGAAACTTCATTGTCTCTTGTTGTCTGCTTTCAATGAAGCACTGGGAATATCTGAATTTAATAAGCTCATAGTAATATTACTGATTATTTAACCCTAAGAAGAAGACATAGATACATATGCATATTTTAACAAAAATGTTTAGAAATCCATGAAACAAAAAAAAAATTAGGAAATTTTTTTTCCACATCAATACTTTTCTCCCTGATACA
>NW_016107336.1:3505886-3508315 GCF_001604975.1 Cebus imitator
GTAAAAAAAAAAAATATATATATATATATATATTTATATATATATACACACACACACACAAATAATATACATATATGCAACAGAAATATTCATATGTATTTATATATACATGCAAACAACAACAAAAAGCTAAAAGCAATTGTCTCATTACTTCCTAAAATTTGAAGATAGTATCTTCTCATTCTCAGAGGTGCTCACAAGCCACCCTGGGCTTCAGGTGACTCTATTCTTTCCTGGTCAAACTCAGCTGACTCTGTTTTGTGAACCAGTTCAGCAACAAGGTAAACTCTCCAGAAAGCAGCAGGGCTGAGCACCCTTGCATCATTTCATAGTGGAAGAGCTTCCAGAAGTCACACTTTGTCATCTCTTCCATTACCTGATACTAAAACTTGTCATGCAAGGCAGCCCTCAGCTGACGTGTGGGAACAAACTTTACTCCTCTCAAAATCCCAAGCCAGTAACCCAATCAAAACCAGTAAATCAGCTCATTGTGAATAAGAGAAGCACCAAACACAACTTATGCTTATAACTTGCATACCTCAAGATTTTAAAGACCAGAGAGAAAAATGCCATTTTCATCAACTGCGCATAAAGAAGAGTAATTGCTGGATGGAAATTCTGATTGCTAAATCTTAGCCTGGAGAATTTTACCCACTGCTCACCAACCTAAATGAATTGCAATAGCCCAGTTTAAAAGGCTGCTCTAAATCGGATACAATTTGATTGTACCAGTAGAAAAGGTGTCCCTACAGTGAAAGAATCACTGTATTCCATCTTTTTATTCCAGAGGGAGATAGTCTGCAGCACGCCATAGAAGCTGAAAGGCAAGTTCTAGCAAATACAAACAGGACCTCTTCCTTCAAAAAAAGAAATTCACTAGCCGATCACCTAGAGCTCAGGCTAATACCCCTTTAACACCTGGCTCAGTTACATCAAGTGATTCATGAATCCTGACAAGGCAAGCCACTGCAGATACTGTTTTTGGTTGTTAACTTACAACATTCACTGCGTACTGTTCACAGGTAGCCTCAGCCTATACTTCACCATGGAGACTTCCCACAGGCGCTGGAGGGCTCCTCAGGGCCCTTGGGCTCAGGCGTGTTCTTTCTTCCTTTCACAGCAAAGTGAGAAATACCTGGCATGGAAACAGAACAGAAGAAAAAGAAAAAGGTAAACACATCATCAAATCACTTCTTATCTCAACAAATACAGTCTCACCACCAATTAGACGAACTGATAGTTCACCGAAGACCATTTTCTTAAAAAAGAGGTTCAATATGTCTGCTCTTTCCCCAAAAACAACACAGCATGGTACAGCCAGCCTCTCCTCACCCCGAAGTTGAAGCCATTTCTGAGACTTCAGACACGATCTTAGCTGACATGCAAGCCTGCAAAAGCCTCAACACAGGCCACTTGGCTTTTATGCAGAAGGAGGCAAGGACGAGCATGTTTTGCCATTCTCATACCTCACTGGGTTATGGAGAAGATCAAGAGGATCATTTCTGCAAAGCACACACAGTTCCCCAGAAGAAAGCCACTATGTAAACGCAAGGCATTATTGGTGGTCATAAGCCTGTTCTGAGCTCTGGGGCACTGGCGAGGCACCAACAATCAACTATCCCTGGAGCATCCAAATGTCTGCATGCCCTACTGTGCTGAGGTTCAGGAGAGAAAAGGAACAGAAACGAAGGCGTCTCGCATCTCCAGGAAAAAGAAAGTGAAGGTGTCAAGCAGGAGGCTGAGACAGTGGAAGGTGGGCAGGAGGGCACATGCAGGAGCATGGTTATTTGGTACACGGCTCCCTCAGATTGCTGGTTTGCAGCGTTTCGTGCACTGAATGTTTGCGACGCTGTGAAATTTTCCACTTGGCTGTCTGCCATTCCCACCCACCGAAGACAACACTTACACCCACAAAAGTGGCATACTGGGACCTTGCTGGAAAAGGACTGGATAACTGTTGTTTATTGGCTGTTGCTTTTAATGAAAAGACTTATTCATATCCTGATCATTAATATTTTCCACACCTGGACTTCTTGATTGAGCACCCCCCGCCCCCACAACCCCAGCCCTTTTTAAGGCTGACCAAGGAACCGCTTCTACGGGAACAACGCTATCAACTTATTTGCCCTGTGTACTTTTGAGAAGCACACTTGAGGCACAGGAACTTCTATTAGTGGCTTTGGGGATGACGAGAAACAGAATTCAGGTGTTACACTAGAATCTCGTGTGCTTCCCAATTACACCATCCTCACAGGCAAGTCACGTTTTTCCTTTCAAAGTCACGAGCGTGCACGGAAAAAGCAGAGTTGTAGTATTAGCACTGTGGGTGTCATTCATAGCGTTTCTGAGGAAGAAAAAGAGTGGTCCCTTATCTCAAAAAAGGCAAGAATGAATAACAAATCTTAGATTTAAAATTGGTAAAACACTGA